>NC_056725.1:1902273805-1902296305 GCF_019279795.1 Protopterus annectens
GTGTATGCACCATGCATGAAGACATTACTGCATGTCACCCTGGTTACAAATCTTAAATCACTATCCACAATTTGATGGCTCCTGGCACTTCTCCCTATGTTGAGTCTTTAATCCCAAGTCTTATGATTACTTAGGCACAAGGCTCCAGCCCATAGACAGTGGGAGGCTAAATCAGAAAAGGGATTCATCCAGGAGTATCTGGCAAACTGTTATGGAGGTGCTCAGAGATGGTGCAGAGGGATTGGTGCTAAAGCCAAAGTTTGGCAATGGTTATTTGGGTGACAGGGGAAAGCATAAAAAAGAAAGAAATAACTCTTTCTAAAATATAAATTCAGTGACATTGAACCAGTTTTGATTCCGGTACAGGCATGTCTGTTGACTGTGAAACTCAAGTCCTGCAGAGGATATGGGTTCTTCATAATAGGGTTGAATTTGTAGCAATACTCTAAACAACCATATGACCAGGCAGTGCTGGACCACAACCATACCCTTTTCTAGGCCACAATGAGTAGAAAAAGGTGGAAAATGCACCTTGAGCTTAGAATACCTGAAGCTGAAACCATGCAGATGCTAAGAGAGATAAGATAGCTTGTAAGGATAGTGATTGTAGAAGTAGCAGAAAATACTTTGCCCTGATAGAGGACCCTCTTCTACTTGGCAGAGTATTGTCTGGATGGGGAAACTTCTCCTGACAGCCTTAAATACTTCTGAAACCCTACTAGAACAGCTGGCGAGCTCTACCTAAACAGCCAACCCTGAAACAAGGGGCAATGAGAACTAGAGTTGGTCTTTCTTCCTTAAAGTGTGCAATGAAAGGCACAGAGGAATTTTCCTTACAGTGAGACTGTCATCTTGAAATCCACCTGATGTACTTCCTTGACAAGCAAATGCTTCAGTCTTTCGAGTGCCTCATTTCCCAAAGATCTAATCTAGATGTTGTTCCTGAAGCCATGACTCCATGAGAGGTCTGGGAAGTTGAGGGAGTCTACCATCACATTCACGATGAACTGCTGAAAGAAAAACATCACTACCTATAGCTTAATGTCAGTGAGGCATCACATGACAGCACAGGTGGTACGACAGCTTGCTCCCTTGTTTATTTAGATACCACACTGCTATTTGGTTGTTGGACTGAATTAGGAGAGGTCTCAGATGAAACCTTCTCTCCAGGGTTCAGAAGACTAAAAGAACTATGTATAAATCCAGCTGAGTGATGTGGTGCCCCCTCTTCAGGGAATTTACATTTCTTAGAAACTGTAATGGAACTAATGTAAGATCCATCATCAGGAAATCTGCTGAGTAATTGCAGTCTCATGTAGAGATTGGTGGAATTTGTCCTTCACTCCAGGGTCTGATGACATGGTTGTGAGACTGGTAGCACATCAGAGAGAATAAGGTAGCCTGCTAGACTGCTCACTCCAGGTCTAGTCTTTCTGTTATGCTCTTCTCCAGATTGTCAAATTGGACCCTCCAGGCAGAGATGACTAACACTTGAGAATGTTATCTCTGTCAAATGAATGGGATCCTTTGAGATGGGATCACGGAAGAATTCTCCAACTTTATGATTCATAGTGTCATGGGTTCTTACTAAGCTTACAGCCAAGGAGACCATGTAGAAGCTCAACCACATCACCTGGTACTGGCAGGAGGCTAACAGTGTCCTTCATTAAGTAGATTTCCCCATGTATCCCAAGTGAAAATTTGCAATCATCCATCTCTTCATTCAGACTGGTTTTAAAGGTTCCCAGGGATGTACTCTGCATGCTGTGTAAGGGCAGCCTATTCTAGAAATGGGGGACACCTTGAGTTAGATAACTGTCATACCATCTGGTGTTGTTGATGAAGCAGTATATCTTAAAGTCACTAGTACTGATGTTTTTGCTTTACTAATAATTCTGTTTTAGTGCTGCAGTTCAAAGTGTTCTGGGTAAGTCTGTCATAGCATGGAGACCTAAACAGATGGGGTCTGTATTAAATCAGCGAACACTTCAAATAGCGAACACTGATTTATCAACCCTTTAAAACCAAAACCTGAAAATCCCGAAGACACAGAACAGCGATTTTTTTCCTAGGGAAAAAAAATCGCTTTTCACAAAAAAAAAAAAAAAAAAAAGTTCAAAACACAAAATAAAGTAGGGCGGCTTCACCCCCCCCCCCGATGTGGGGGGCTATGCCACCCACACCCCTACTTAAATATAACAACTCTGAGATTGCACCACAGTAGAAGAAATGGCAAAGTCCTGAAAACTGCCCACCGATTTTTTTCCCTGGGAAAAAAATTGCTGTTCCGTGTCTTCAGGATTTTCAGGTTTCATTTATAAAGGGATGATAAATCAGCATTCGCTATTTTAAGCATTCGCTAATTTAATATAGACCCAACAGATGTTACCACTCAGAAACCTGTACAACACAGACTGTAGGAATATGATCATGTTAGCTATGGGACTTGAGATCAATGACCTTTTATGGTGAAGAAACATTGAAATTTAGGTGCACAGCGTTGCACATGCCAAAGGGGCATTATATTCAATGATGGGTCTAAAAAGGGATGAATAAAGTGAGACTATAATATTGTTTTTAAGGGAATACCATGAATGATAATGTGTGCATGGTACAAGGACATGACAGAGACACAGTGGTCAAAGGCAAGTTATCAACATAGGTACTCAAGTCCTTAATGATTGTGTCATATTCACATTGAATAGTATCTATATAATAACAAGAAATGATGCCAATTTTATCAAAGAAAATCATGTTGCATTTCTTAGTATTGAAGTTAAGTCCATGAATAGCACACTATGCATTTGTTTGGTCCAGCCACTGGTAAATTCATTGAGTTTCAGAACAGGATTTGACAACTGCCCAGTCTGCAGTCATCAGCAGTCTTGCGAACCAAAGTCCCTTAATGTTAGCCTTCATGTCAGAGACGTTTTTCCCAAGGAGAAAGGAGCTTAAGACAGAACTCCACTGGATACCATTGGTGATGTTGTCTCTGTCTAGAGCAAATGCTCATGACTTCAGCAGTAGCAGTTCTTACCGCAGGAATGCAAGCACAAAGTTCCTCAACAAGTCCACCAGGGGCTAGTTCTTTCAGCTGCGGAACAAATGGAAATCTTTGCCTGCAAAGCTTCACCTATGGCAGCCAACACTTTATTGAATACTCTGAGCATTGTAGGAAAACAAGAGGACAGCATTTCATACTGAAAGTTGTACCTAACCACAGCAAACCAGAGAAATATTTAGTATGTTCCCCAGACAGTGATATGACATAAGTCCATTGTGTCTTGTGACACCATTCAGGTACCCTTCAGAAGCAAAAAATGTACTTACTGAAGAGTCGTTGTCCAGAACTTGATGTGCTGGATGTGCTCATTGAAGATGCTGAGGTTCAGGTTGGAAGAGAAGACATTCGTTCCTTTGTAAACTGGAAATGCAACATTGGAACCCAAAAGTCTAGGGTGGGGCAAAGGAGGCAACTGCCTAGGGTGCAAGGAGTTGGGAACACAATCAACAGTTGACAGTGGGGCTTCATTATAATACCAGCATTGAGAAATGAATGAATGATGATACTGTAATTAATATAAAGTCTAACATGCTGAAGTAGTTAAGCACTTAGGGCAGGGGTTCCAACCTTTTTGGTTCAAGAGCCACATATCATGGTTGTCAATGTCTGGTGGGGCTACATTACCATGAACAACAGAAGATCACAGCAGGAAGACAAATTGAACAATCTCACCATGTGATAATTCAAATACTGTTTCATTGCTGACAAAAAACTGAATACTATTGTGAGCAAACACCATCAATAACTATGTCACAACTGCAGGGGAAAACATCACATTTTCTATCTTTAAAATTTCCCCTCCATCAAATCAACTGGAGATGCACAGCGATTATTATACAGACCCACTCATATATGCTCACGCATGGTACAGACACACACACACACACACACACACACACACACACACACACACACACACACACACACACACACACACACACACACACAGCAAAGAAAACTATATTCAAACTCAGAATAACTGGCGTCACTGAAAAATGACTGTATATAGTAAAGCTAGCTGTGAAAATAAAATACACACAAAAACAGAAATGCACAGAAAGCTAAAATAATTCTCCATCAAATGATATGCTGAACAGATAAGCATATGGACAATACACTTATCAACTCATTCTTATCATTCACTGAAGTATGATTTAGTGCTAGCTTTAGAAGAAATGGCATCCTAGGTGATGAGCAACTGACTACCACCTCCATTCAACTTTCCCCTGTGTATTGCCACATCCTGGCCTCTCTTTGCCATCTAGCTTACTTTTTTCCTTCCTTTTTGTTAGAATTCTTTGTCTTAAGTCTTAAGCCTTTACCTCAGTCATAGCAACACAGCCTGACCAGCCAAGGCTGCACCGTAATAAATGTGGAGAAAATAACTGAATAATACCAAAGGTCTGGGGGCTGCTAGACCCACACAAGTCATGTTTTTTTTAGATAATCTGTGATGCATTTAAGACCTTTTTTTCCAACTTTTTCATCCAGTGATGGTCCGAACAAAAATGACTGAAGGAAGAAATTCAGTGCTACTCTTCAGTTCTGTTTTTCCCTGCATTCTTTCAATAAACCCTAACTGTCCAAGAATGCACAGTAACTGTGTAGAAAATAAGAAGATTAAGCTGGGGGTCTGGGCCTGCTAGGCCCCACTAAGCCATGTTTCTTAGATGCCACATTTTGATCCAGTGATGTCCTGAACATAAATAATACCTAAGAAAAAAAAATCAGTTTTGGTCTTTAACTTTGCTTTTTCATGCAGCAATGCAATACTCACTAACTGGCCAAGACTACACTGTAATAAAAATAATAAAAAAAAAAATGTGCAGTAATAATTGAAACAAATAAGAGAATTAATCTGGGGCTCAGGGGCTGTTAGACCCCAGAAGCCATGGATATTTTATTTATTTGTTTGACATTTGTTTACTGGGATAGTCTAACTGGGTCAGAAAGAACCCATTTTCAGTGGAGGCCGGGGCGAAGAGCTCCAGTTACAGTCTGTAATGTACAAACATTATAAGCAGTGAAAGCAGTGAAGTGCTATATTAAAAAAGCAATAACAGTGAAACAGAAATACAAATAATAGATACATTATGATGAGGCAGATGACTAAACATTATTACATAGAAGGAGGTGTACATTATATATGCAGATGACTATCATATTTACATAATAGAAGGTAAACATGGCTTGCAATCAAAATCTTGAAAATCAGATGACCGACCTGCTCCTGTTTGAACATGGTAGGAGCGACAGTCGGTATGTCGATAGTCAAGTGAACGGCTGTTCAAAAGATCGTCAGCAGGGCAGAGAAATGCATCATGTCTTTACATAGCAATTGTCAATATTAAGATCGACAACTGACTGTTGCTTGTATGCATCGATCATCTGACCTCATTAATATGCATGAGGTGATGAAATGATTCGAGAATATCCACATTCGCGGTTTTGAATTCCGCAATTTTGATAGTAAACCAGATAAACAAACATATGTAGACCTTTTTTTTTTTAGGTAGGGTTGTAGATGATGAGGCAGTTAGGTGGGACAGGGGTAGTAAGAGGGAGGGGGAGGGAGAGAGTGGAGGAGAGATTAGCAAGAAGGAGGGATAGTGAGAAGGAGGTATGAGGAGAATGGCAGGAGAGCTTAGCAAGAGGGAGGGATAGTGCGAGGGAGGTAGGAGGAGAGTGGAAAGAGAGCTTAGCAAGAGGGAGGTATAGTGAGAGGGAGGGAGGAAGAAAGTGGGAGGAGAGGTTAGTAGGAGGGAGGGATAGTAAGAGAGAGGGAGAGAGAGAGACTGAAGAAGACATTAGCCAGGACTGGAGAAGAGATTAGCCCGGATCAGTGCATGGGCACTGCCAAGAGTTGTCCATGTGCTGTTTTAGGGAAGTTTTGAAGGCTCCTAGGTTAGAAGTAATTCTTATTGGTAGTGGGAATAAGTTTCATGCTTTAGCAACATAGTGAGAGTGTAGGCTTTGTCCAAATGTTTTACAGGGTTAGGAGATAGAGAGAAGTTTCTTATCTTCTGACCTAAGGGTTATTTTGGGTTGTAAGGTTTGATGATGTTATTCAGAGCTGCACAAGCTAGGGGCTTGTAGACCATATTGTGGAGTGTTAACAGTTGGAAATATAGTAGGTGATTGAGGAAATCTAGCCAGTTTAGTTTTTGTAATGATATACAGTGGTGTGTTCTTGTTTTTGGGTTGGTGGCAAACTTGGCCTCTTTATTGTAGCAGTGTACCATTTTGGATCTAGTGGAGTTCTGTAAGTTGGTAAGTATAGATGTATCATAAAGCAGGGAGGGTAGAAGGAAAGTTTTGGTGAGGGTAATTTGGTTGATGAGATTAGGGAGTGTTTGTTGCTGTAGAGTATGCCAAGTTTCTGGTGGGTTTTCTTTATATTTTGTTGTACATGGAGATCAAACTTTAAGTGATCATCTATGACAACACCTAGCAGTTTAGTGTGGTGGACTGTTTCAAAAGTGGTATTGTCAGCAGAGTGAATTTTGAAATAATTTGGGTTAGGAGAACAGTTTTTTTTTTTTTTTTTGCTGGAAAAGAAGCAGTTTTTTAAGGTTAAGATATAGCTTTCATTATTGAGCCAGGATTCAACAGCAGAAAAAGTTTGTTGCGTAAAGGTGATACGTTGGGGTAGTATAGGAGAAGTGCAGATTATTGTGGAATCATCTGCATATTGTATGAGGGCTCCAATAGAAGAGGCAGTACATAGGTCATTTAAGTCTAAGTATAGTTAAATTTATGATGTTTTATCATATCTGCTTGCCAATGGTTCCATATCTCAGGAAGTTTTTCAGTTTTTATTTGTAGAGCAACCTAAACTAGCTATTTTATTTGGAATTCCAAAGTTACACAGGGTGGGTTTTCCTATACCTTTTAGACCTATTGTTTCAGCCAAAAGTAGTGTCACAGAACATATTTCCATGTTTTTAGATTATTTTTTAAATCCAGTGGTTAAAACTTTAGACAGGGATTTGTGGCATTTTTTTGAATGTCTAAAACATATATCTTTAGAAGGGGAGCACATCACCATGTTTACTCTGGATGTAAAATTATTATATACTAGCATACTTATAGATGAAGGAATTGACTTATTTAAGAAGGTTTCTTGTAAATCATCGTCACTACAATAATGGTATTTTATTAGCACCATCTCTTTACTTATGAAATTAATGTTGGGAAACAATTAGTTTATGTTTAATAAGTAATGCTATCATCAGAAACAAGGAGTGGTGATGGGAGCCACTGTAGCCCCTTCATTTGCCAACATAGTCATGGGCTTTTGGGAGATTCAATGGTTAAGACATGTTCCTTTCTTTTCAGCTCATATAATAATGTATAATAGATTTGTAGATGATTTATTTTTTATTACTAACACCAAAATGAAGAAATTTCTGCCTTTATTGTGGACATTAACTATACTAATGAATTTCTGACTTTTACCTCTTGAGATACAGGCCTAGCTGTAGATGTTTTGGATATCACCTTAAGATGGGATATGATATCAGAGCAATTTAGTAGGTAGATTTATAGAAACAAATGCTTTTCCAACAATTATCTGCACTTTCAGAATGCATATCCACAGTACTTGAAGAAAAATATACCCAGGGGACAAATGATCAGGGTTTCTAGACTCATGTCAGATCATGATCTGTTCCTTAGAGGCATAGAAGATGTAATACATTTATTTTGTGAAAGGGGTTACAAACCTGAACATTTACGTAGAACAGCTGATGAGATTATAGATAAGAGGTCATCTAAATTCCCCCTATTTTAACAGATGGTGCATTTAATATCAATAACACGAGTATAGATTCTGGATATAATGTAAGTTTTTGTTTTTGAATGACAGTAGATGAAGTAGCATTAGATATATTTTCGAATACAATTAGATAATTCCCAAAGGCAACTTTGAAATAAGAAATGTTATAGGGGAAAAACCTAAATTCATAGTTAAGAAGGCTAAATCAATTAAAAAAGCTTTAGAAATGGATGCCACTAAATAATGAATTTTCCTTCCAACAAAGATTGAGAGGGTCCTTCAGTAATGTTATCCCATATGTAAAGTGCTGTTAAGTTAAATAGCTTTTCAGTTTGTAATACTGAAGGGATCTGATGTTATCCTAGTCACCATTCATCATGCATGGGTCTAGGATCTGACATCAGGTCCAAAAACATAGACAACAGCTTAGTTCAAGCTCCTCCCCTCCCATAATGATCTACTGCCCTCTAACCCCTCAGATCTCATTTGCTGCTGTTAACAGACAGACGCATATTGCTCAGCTCCTCTAAGATTTCAGATTATCAAACAGTAGGTCTTCTTTTTGTTTTGTTTTTTCTCCTTATTCTTTCTTTATTATCTTAGTATTTTTAGTTTCTGTAGACATTCCATTAGTGAACCATCATTTTTCTTTTAATCCCCTCCTGCTTGTTCGGCTTTTGGTGCCTTTTTTGTATTGTGGTAATCAGTGTAGTTAGTGTAAAAAAAATTTTTCTGGGAATTTGTTTTCTTGTCTTTTTGTAATATAGTCTAGTTTTCAGTGTGTTTTGTGTGTGGGATGGACTTTAGCGCTTAAGACTGTTGCTTATTTTTTTTTGTTACTCCTCTACTGCGTGCCCCTCCAGATTTGGTTGTGTGCTCTTTTTAGGCGTCATGTCAGAGGAACCTTTAGGGTTTAAGAGTTGCTTCTCATGTACTCAGAAGATGCCTGTTTCTGACTCACATGAGGAGTGCCTCTACTGTCATTTCTGCCACATTCAACTCCAGGGACCTGGTTGAGCAGCGCAATAAACTGCTCCTAAAAGTTATGGTTCGGGGGGGGGTCCCTTGGTCAAGGGGCCTTCGACCAAGCCAGACCCCTCTGACCACAAAAGAAAGGCTACCTCTTCCTCCTCCTCCTCCAGGTAGATTTCAGGAAAGAAAGCTAGGCTGGTGGATCCCAGATCCCCAGATCTGACTCCAGCCTTAGCAGTGTCAGATCTGAGGGTTGACACCTGGAACCAAGGCCTCTGGTCCATGGTCTTTGGATCTGAGAATTTCAGAGTCAACTCCTGGATCCAAGGTCTCCAGATCGAGGCCTTCAAATCCATGTCAGAGATGGTCGTCCATGGATCTGATCCTGCCAGATCCAAGGGATTCAAGAGTTATACCCTCGGACCCTTCTGCTTCCTCAATTCCAATACAATTGGATCCGAGACCTGTGTCAGGTCCTATTGTTATTAAGGTCCTTCCCTTGGATCTTCCGGGACAGGACAGTTTATTTACCCCTCCTTGAAGGAGACATTCCCTGGACCACCGGGGAAAATCCTCAGGGTTCAGACAAGGGTCTGCAGCTAGATCCTCTATCTCCTCCCGATCCTCCAGAAGCATCCTTCCTTTTGATATGGACAGGATGATGCGATCCTTTATAAGGCTCAAATAGAGTTGGAGCTTCTGGCTTCCCCAGCCCATTGGACTAGGGAGCCTTCTTCTACTCCCCAGCTTGTTTCTCCTCATCCAACCCAGATGGGATTGGGCTCAGGAGAGCAACAGCACTACATGGAGGCGGTGGGGAATTCCAGGGCAACCCTTGTCTCTACCCCATCCGAGTCCTTGGCCAGTTCTGCTCTAACTCTCTTGGGGCAGGTGGGTACACTGGACTGGGTTGTTGCCCTGGAGTCCATGGGGGCGGGTTTGGGTTCTGGGCCTTTTGAATGACTGTCTCCCTCTCAGGGCTTTGTCTCTTAATAGCTCCTGTCTGGCTTTCTCCAGAGGGTTGGAGGCCCTGGTGGGGTGTAGTACCTCCTCCCTTGTGGTGTTGTCCACTGGGGAGGGGGGACTTTGTCCAGTCCTCCCGCTTTCCGGGTAGTCGGTAGAGGAGCATCTCCTGCTCCCCAGGCTCCATCCCAACCTCAGCTTTTGAGCAGACTCTCTCATCCTGCTCCTTGTCAGCCTGTTCGATCCAGTCTCCAGGGGGAGTTACCCCTATCGGGGTCTCCATCTTTTCTGAGTCTTCTTCAGAGGTTTCCCTGGAGGATGTGTGCCAGCAGAGGACATGTAAGAGGCAACATCTTGACTCCCTAATGGAGTCTCTCACAGAGGACACAGATATCGATGAGGGGGATGGGTCCCCTAGGTCGCTGCCTGATGATGTCTCCTTCAGAGACATGCTGAAGATCCTTAAGGGTAAGGGTGGTTGGTCTGACCAGCTCCCATCCTCAGAGGAAATCATGGTTCTGGAGGTATTCAGAACAGGACCATCTACCTCTTGGGTGTCCTCAATTGCTGATCCCTTGATCAAGCTCATTGCCAGCAGGGCATGGAAGGAACCTGATACAGTGGAGTCAGCACCTAAGAGAGCAGACAAGCTTTTGAGTACCCCTTCTGACAAATCCTTTTGGTCCAAGGCAGTTCCAGTGGATGTGATTGTGGTAGCTACCACCACCAAAAAAGAGCTGGTGGAACAGAGTTCATCTGTCCATCCTCCCAATCGTGCATCGAGAGCGATTGACAGATTTGGAAAGTGGGTGATTGCATCAGCTTTGTTCAGCCCACAAGCCTTAAACTACCTGAACCATTTCACCCATCTTCAGAGGGATTTGATAAAGGAGCTTACCACTTCCCTCTCGGAGTCCATGCCTGCAGAGGACTTTAAGACTGTTTCTCCCAAGCTGGCCACTCTCACATCCATAGCTAATTCATCCATGAGGTTGATATCCAATGCTGCAGAGGATACATCATGGATGGCGGGCACAGGCGTCACCATCAGGCATCATGCCTGGCTTCACTTGTGTGGGTTTGCAGAGGCCTTTAAGGCATCATTCACCAATGCTCCTTTCGATGGTTTGGTTCAACCCTCTTTGGACTGACTGTAAAAGAAACTCTAACCCACAGTGAGCAAGAAAGGAAGACACTGTCAGCTGTAGCGATCAAGTTCTCTACCCCCCCAAAGGCTCTTTTCTAAGACCCAGCATGGGAGTAAGAAGATCTGATCCGTAAGTTGCAGTCTTCCTTTCAGCAAGCTTAGGAGGACTCCTCTTCCAGGGGATGGGGGAGATGGTTCAATGGTCGACACCACACTAGGGGCAGAGGAGCCCCACAAAACCAGGGCTCTAGAGAACCCTTCTCTGAGAAACCCTTTCAGCGCTCCTGAAATGCTGCCTGACTGTTCCTCCCTGGAGGCAGTTGGGGGCAGGTTATCTTTACACCCTTTAGCCTGGGTAAATATATATAGGTTCATAGGTAGGTACTAGGCTATCAGCCCAAGGGACATTACAACTTATCAATGGGTGCTAAGAATTATATCCAGGGGCTGCTATATTCCCTTTTCCAAGCCCCAACCAAGAAGCAGAACTTTTCCCAAAGTGCTACCCAGTCAGAAAGAGCCATCCAAAAGGTTCCCCATGGGGCAAAGAGGATACAGAACTTACTCCCGCTTCTTTTTGGTACCAAAGAAAACAGGGGACTTGTGTCTGATTTGAGACCTCAGTAAGTTGAACCTCTCAGTCAAGAAATCAAAGTTCCAGATGGTCACTATACAATCTATTGTGCCCCTTCTGCACAAAAATGACTGGATATGCTCTGTGGATCTCCAGAACGTGTACTATCATATCAAAATAGACAGGCAGCCCAGGAGATTTTTCCACTTTCACATAGAAGCCGATCACTTCCAGTTCTGAGCCCTGCCCTTTGGACTCCCCACAGCTCCCTGGGTGTTCACCAATTGTATGGTCATGGTGGCAGCCCATCTCAGGCTGCAGGGATTCCAGGTGTTTCCCTACCTCCATGATTGGCTCCTCACAGCTCCCACACAGCATAAAATGGTGGAGACCACACCATTTCTCCTTCATCTTTTCGACCAGCTCAGAATTACAGTGAATCTTGTAAAGTCTTCCTTGACCCTGTCTCAACACCTGGAATTCATTGGTACTCGGACACTGTCTCAGAGATTGCATCTCTCCCCTTCCAACGCATGCATCTAATCCAGTCTCATGTACAGTCTCTTCTGGTGTAAGCTGATCCTCCAGTATCACACATTCTAAGAGTCTTAGGGTCCATGGCAGTGGCCATTTATTTGGTTCCACTTGCCAGGTTCTATATGAGAGTTCTGCAGTGGACCCTATCCATTCAATGGTCAGCTTTTTCTCATCCTGTTTCAGTTCCTATATGACTCACTCCAATATGCCAAAGACATCTATTGTGGTGGATGCACTCTTCAGACCTCCTAGTGGGCAGGTCCTTTTCTCCCCCTATTCCGACAATCACGGTAACCATGGACACTTCCCTCCTAGGGTGGGGAGGCACTTTCTGGGGAAGACTTTCCAAGGGACTTACTCCCAATCAGAGACCAAACTGCACATCAATGTTCTGGAAATGAGAGCAGTCCTCTTTACATTGCAAGCTTTTCAGGACTGCCTCCCTCTCGACTATAGCAGTGCATACAGACAACATGGCAGTTGTGTGGTACATAAACAAACAAGGGGGCACACATTCCTATCTGCTTTGTCATGAGGCCATGAGGGTCTGGGAGTGGAAGATGTCCTCGAGGTGCTTTCTCCTTGCAATGCGTATTCCTGGAGCATCCAGCGTGTTGGCAGACAAGTTGAGGAGGGCTATTCTAACCCCGCAAGAGTGGACTCTAAATCCAACACGTTGGACCCTAAATCCACTAGTGGCGAAGCAGATCTTCCGTCTGTGGGGCCAACTGAGCTGCAATCTGTTTGTCTCCCCTCTCAACCACAAATGAAGCAGCTACTTTGCCTTGATCCCCCCAGAGGTGGAGTCCTCCAGGGATGATCTGAGTCATGACTGGCCTCCAGGTCTCATTTACTCCTTTCCTCCACTGCCACTAATTCCAACAATCAAGATGCCTCAGGATGCAGTTGATCCTCATTGCCCCCTTCTGGCCTCAGCAGGTGTGGTTCCCTCTCCTATGGTCTCATCTGAAGTACCCCCCCTTGGGTGCTCGATCCAATTCCAGATCCAATATCTCACCCATCTCTCCTTCCACTTCTAAATCTGTGGACCCTCCATCTGACAGCTTGGTTTGTTCAAGTCTAGTAATTCATGCTAAGTCCAGGCTTGCATCCCCTGTGAAGGACATTATCCTGGCTTCTCAGAAATCTTCCACCAAGAGAGTTTACAGAAGTAAATGGAAGAGAGTTTCTATCTGGGCTAAAGATTGGAATCTGGAGTAATTTTTCAGCTCCTATTTCAGATCTTCCTATTTGTTTGTCTTCCCTCTTTCAGGAGGGCACTAGTTTCTCTACAATTAAAGTCCAAATAGCTGCTATTTCTAATTTCCACCTTAACAATGAACCTATGTTCTCTTCTCACCTCTGCAAGGCTTTCTTGAAAAGTGTCTTTTTATTGCATCCCCTGGTCAATGATCCTTCCCCACCATGGGATCTTGCGCTGGTGCTGTAGTCTCTAACCCGGCCCCCCTTTGAGCCTGCTGTATCTTGTGATCTCAAATTCCTTTCTTGGAAAACTGCCCTTTTGGTGGCTATAACTTAAGCAAAAAGGGTTTCAGTATTGCAGGCTCTTACCGTCAAGCCTTCTTATATGCTATTCCATAAAGAAAGAGTGGCCTTGAGACCCAATCCTTCTTTTATGCCAAAAGTGGGCACTGAAGTGAACCTCAATCAGTCTATCCAACTTTCAGTGTTCTTTCCTAATTATCCTAACAAGGGGGAATACTTTTTGCATACCTAGGATGTTCATCGACAGCTTTTCATCTCTCAGACCAATTGTTCGTGGCCTTTTCAGTCAACAGGAATGGTCGATCTGTTTCAAAAATGACCATTTCCTGTTGAATTTCCAAGTGCATTTCTTTCATTGACTCCTCCTGTGGTTCTCCTTTGCCAGGACCAGTTAGGGCTTATTCTACCAGGTCAGTGGCTACATCAGCTGCCTTCTCAGCTCATCATTCCTTGGATGACATTTGTGCAGCAGCAACTTGGTCTTCACCTCATACCTTCTTTTCTCATTACAAGCTTGACTTAGTTTCTAGGGGAAGGGCTTCCTTTGGCTCCACTGTTCTGCAGGTCCTTCCATGAGGCCACCCGAGAATGTTGGGTAGCTGGGGCCTCTGAACAATGCATGATGAATGGTGACTAGGATTACATCAGATTAATAGTTATGCACTTACCATAACTTGGTATCTATGTTATCCGTAGTCACCATTCATCATGATCCCACATTCCTATCCCCCTCCCTGAGGGATTGGCAGGAGATTAGCTGGATCCTTTCTGGTGGCAGGTCTACTCTGTCTTTATGCTTTCTCCAGGACAAACTTGATCTGAGGGCGTAGAGGGCAGCAGAGCATTATGTGAGGTGAGGAGTCTGAGCTAAGCTGTTGTCTAAAGTTTTTCTCAGCTCAGATCCGATATTGGATCCTAAACCCATGTGTGATGAATGGTGATTACACATAACACAGACACCAAGTTATGGTAAGTACATGGCTATTATTAATATATATTGCCATCTGTTCTTTTTATTAGTCCTTCTGCATTGGTTTGACTACTAGAAAACTGAGTGTTAGAATAAAAGGCCATCTGTATGCTTTAAAGAAAAAAGATGTCAACAATGCTCTTTACAAATACTCTATTTTTTTGTTTCCTTTAGAAAATTCCATTTTTCTGTTTTGGAAGTTGTTCCCAAAGACATTAGTGATGGTGATTATAAGACTTTTTCACATAAGAGGGAAACTTTTTTGGCAAGTTAAGTTGTAGGCTAATAAATATTGAGGTATTAATGAAAACATTTGTATAAAATGTTTCTTAGAATAAAGAAACAGGTTATGTTTTTGTAATGTTTTATAATATATGTTTTTAAATTTTATGATGTGTTATTGAGATAAGTTCACTTTAAGATTTTAATACATCATTAATTAAGTGGTTAATTTTGGGGCAAAAATAATTAACTGGTGAATGACTGGTTTGTTTTAAACTAGAATATAAATATGTGATTGAAAATGTTTCCTTTCATTCTGATGATGTCTTTGGATGAAAGCGCTCAATCAATTTATTAAACATTTAGTCTGATATACCTATTTGTTTATTTTTTTCCTTGCTGCCTTCCTGTAGATTAGTGTTATTAGTGTTTTGGTTTTCTGTAACTCCTTGGAGTTTTATGGTTTCATTTGTAAATACATTGAAAAGAAGGGGTCCTAAGATAGATCCTTGGTGAACTCCAGTTAGTTTAAGTAGAAAGGGAGAGATAACGTTTGACCATTTTACTGGTTGCTTTTGATCATATAAGTAACTGTGGAACCATTTTAGGGTGGGAAGGGTAAGGCCTAAGTTAGAGAGCTTGTTCAGTAGTAATGAATGTGAGACAATGTAAAATGCCTCTGACAGGTCAAGAAATAGAGCAGATACAAAGCAATCTGTACCGCTAGCTCTATTTACAGATTCAGTAAAGGCTAGGAGAGCTGTTGATGTGCTATGGCTTGGATGGAAACCATGTTGCATGTTTGTAAGAAGGCTGTTCTGCAGTATTTCATATGTTATAAATGAATACATTTTTCAAGTATTTAAGTATTTTGGAGATGGGATAAAGTACGGCAATGATTTGAAAGTTTGTAAGTTCAGTAGAGTTACCTGCCTTGAGAATGGGGATGATATGGGACTTTTTCCAGACAGTAGGTACTGTGTATTCAGATATAGATTGACTGATCTAGATGCTGACTGGTATGTTATCCGTGGAGTTGGACCAGGGTTTAAGTTTGTGCAGTAATCTTTTTATGAGGCTTGTAGGTATTGGTTGTAGAGAGAAAGTGGCACTGTTCTTGGAAAGGGGTTTTGTGCCTTGAAGTTGGAGAGGGTCTAGGCCAGATGAAGGAAAATCATTAAGGGTAGTTAGGAAAAGGGACTTCTGTTGGGGGTTTAAGTGATCAGATCAGCAATGGATTTTATGAAGAGGATGTTAAAGTTTTCAGCAATTTGAGAGGGAGGGGCATTGAGTGAACTTTTTCTTGCTGTAGGTGAGTGTAGCATTATTGTTTACCTTTGGTAACCTTTTATTTTGACTTGGTTATATAGTTGTTGGAAATGTATTAGATCTAGTTATTTTTTACTTTGCTTCCATAGACCCCAGGCTACATCCCTTTTTTCATTAAATTTTTACATTCCTTGGTTAGCCAAGGATCAGGATTTGTTTTAATTATTTTAGTGTGAACTGGAGCTAAGGTGTCAAGTAATTTTGCTGAAGTAGTGTACTACCTCATCTATCAGTAGTCCCTTACGTGGTGACCAGTTTCTTTTGCAAAGTAGTTTACTGAACTTGTCTTTAGAGAAATTAGTAATGTTACAAAAAGATTTTAAGATCTGTGTTTTTGGAGAGAAAGTGGCAGCTCAGATGGCAAAAGCAAGTAGGTGGTCACTTAGGGAGTTTGGATGTGTGCCAGCAGAGGTAAAGTTAGAAGGATGTGATAGCATGATCTAGTCTAGATAGGTAGATTGTTGAGTGTAGTGTTTATTGTACCTAGTAAGGCAGGTAATGAGTTTAGAAAAAACATAGGTTGATGGTATTCGTTGAAAGATGGGATGTGAGAGATTGCCAGTCTACATTAATGTCTCCTAAACTAATAGTGTTGTGTTTTATTGTTTGGGTGGTCTAGGATAGAATGTCTTCTAAACTGGGAGTATTCTGACCTGAGGAAATATAGAAAACAATGATGCAGATTCCCTTTGTGTTATTGAGATTTAGGAGGGGAAAAAGTAGGGGTATCGTTAGTAAATGGTGTACTATTAATGTTGTCAGGGTAGAGTAATGCTATGCCTCCACCTCTCTTACAATTTCTGTCTAATCCAGCTATGCTGTAGATGGGAGGTAACAATTCAGGTTCTTGTATGTTAGGCTTTAGCCAGGTTTCGCTAAGGGCTAGCATATCAGATTTGTACTGATCTGTCCAAGCATGCAGGGGAGATATTTTGTTGCCTAGGCTTCTAATGTTAAGGGTCATAATATTTAGATTTTTTGGTGCTGTTCTATTGGCTTGATTAATATTAGGACCAAGGTTAGGGTGGATGTCACCGCATTGTAACAAAAGAGAGATTATATAGAAGAAGATATTCCATACCTTTTTGGGGAGGTAGATATAAAAGGTATGAGGCAAGATTTGCTATTTGTAGAGTCTAGGAGTTTTGGAATTGAGCAATAGGGTAAGTTGTACAGAAATAATTGTGGGGAGATATTTGTAAGGCTGTGATGGTGTGACTGGTAGTTGGAAGAAAATGTTTCTTGGGGGGTAAATATTTTGGGGTGATAGGTGGAAGTGAATTGTGTGCAAGTATTACTAACCTAGAGATTACTGTGGCTAGAAGTAATATTGTTTGATGATAGTGCATGTTTGAGAAGTTGTTTGGTGTGAGAGACTTAATGTGTAGAGTATAGTGGTTGGAGTAATAAGGTAGTCAGATGTATGTAGTTTGTGGTGGGAATTATATCTTGTAAGATGGTTGGTTTAGACAGTGATTTTGGGACAGGGCAAATTACAAGGGAAATATGATTGGTTCAAATAAGAAAGGGTGGAGTTTATGTAACTATAAATGTGGGAGTAGTGGGGGTAGGTGAGATTTGGGGGTGGGGCAGGGAGCAGAGTGAACCCGAGTGTGCATTTTAAAGCTTTTTATCCAATCATGGCCTGAACAAAAATCATGACTAAGAAAATAAATTCAGTCTTACTTTTTTCTTTCAAAGTAGAATTGTTTTAATGGCTTATTGTTCAAAGCCATGATAATGAGCATACAACAGCAACTGTAACACTGTTCTTACATACATAGGAGATGCAAGAAAAACAGGTTTTGCAATACAAAATGAAACTCAACTGTCTAACATTATTTAGTAACTCTAACTTTCAACAATTTACCAAAAATCAACTTTTACAAAGTAATATACCAAAAGAATGAAGGAAAATCAGAGATGTTGGGCAGTAACAGGGGCAGTTGAGGGGTAATCCTTACAGATTTCAACCTCTTAGTAAAAGAATAAAAAATAGGAGGGACATATTCTCAAACTCATAGACAGATGGAAAATATTGCTCTTACGTACTCAGAAACTAACATAATAGCAGGCTTTGCATTTAAATACAGTTTCTGAAGGATATGAAATCTGAAACTAAAATGTCTGCCTTTATTTAGTGACTAAAAGTTTCAGCAGATTTCTAGGAAACCACAAATCCCACTATGAGCAGACAAAAATATGATCAGAGACAGTTGAGAGATATGAGTCAAATAACCCCCCCCCCACCACACACACACACACACATACATACACATACACACACACACACACACACACACACACACACACACACACACACACACACACACACACACACACACCAAAAACAATATGGGGGACAGATTATCAAATTATTGCTGTTGTACTTACAGAGAATTGCTTGAATTGCATGTTTTGCATATGAATGACTTTTTGAGGGATATGAGGTCAGAAACTATAATGCCCATCATAATTAATGGGCATCATTATTTACTGACTGAAATCTTCATCAGTTTTCATGGAAACCACACATTGTATGGTGAACAGACTACAATTATTTGGCAAAATAAAGGGCATTTCAGACTTATGGCCTCTGGATCCTCAAACTCTTAAAAAGATTCAGAATGATTGAGAATCTCCCCACCACTACCAATACCTCCTGGGATTAGCTTCTGCATGATCTCACACAAGGGTGAATATGTGATGAGTAAGTCTTGATGCTGGATTACAGAGATCTGGTAAACAGTTCACACCTGTGAATGGTGGTGCTAGGGCATGACAGGCCTGCACTAGGCCTGGCTCTGGCATGAGGTCAAGTTCTCTGAGACACTCTTGTAATTGCAGTTCAAAACTTTGTTTAAAGTCCAATGCCTGATATATGAACAAAAGCATGAGACAACTGTGTAGACCCTTCTTATCATCTGTCATTGGACACTACTCAGATCGGGGGAGAGCGTGTGAGAGGGTACTTTATCTCAAGTACCCTTAACATGGGTCTGGATGATTCAGTAAACTATTCCTCATGATCTTGCTGGTCATTAGTGACTTCCATCTGAGTGGCAAGGAGATAGGTAGTGCCCATACACTTGAAGACATCCTTCAGGATGGAAAACAAGGATGCTTCTTGTGATACACTGAATAGGATGATGGAAATGAGTTTGATTTGACAGTAGCTGAGAAAGAGTATATCTCTGCAGAATGGAGAGAACAGGAATAATTACCTCTGTAAAGACTGGGCTGTGGCCTGTCCACTGATTCACATTCCTTGTTACCATGTCTGCTGATTCTTATTTCTTGTTATCCTGCCCACTGATTCTAATTCCTTGTTACCCTGACCACTGATTCTCTTTCTTGTTACCCCACCCACTGATTCTTATTCCTCATTACTCAACCCATTACTTCTCATTCCTTACTACAGTGGTCTGACCGAGGCCCAGGGCTGCAGGTGGAGCCCTCCTGAATTGATTTTCATCTGAGTAGTTACCAGCCACCACTTAAGTAGTAAGACATCTCAAAGTTTTATTTCCCCTCTAACATCTATAGTTTGCTGGACTGAATCACTTTTTGCTCTATCTAAAGGATTTGTTACTGACTTTTGTGCTGGGGGGGGGTTGTAGTGTGATGAGGTATAATAATTACTTTTTTTAGTCCTGAATAATTTATATTTATCTGTAAATGTTCTTGGTTTAAATTCTAAGATCAACTGGATGACTATACAGCACTGTCCAAAACAATTCTGTTGATAGTCTACTGTTGCAGGAATTTAAAACTGATAAGTGTTTTGTTAGAGTGTTAAAGCAGTTTTCATGAGTATGATAGCTCTAACTTGAGCATACAAGTCAAAGTCAGAATGATAATTTTAACCAATAAGTTGTTGGGATGGTCTGTACTTGAACAGCAGAGAGTAGGCCTGGGTAGAGCTTTATCGATAATGTTAGCTACTGGTTGTCATGTATTAACTATTGTCAGTGTATATAACCCTAATGTAGACCAGCCCTCATTGTTGGGAGTTGTTTGTGCTTTCACATGCAAGGAGTTATTCTGAATCTAAAATATTAATGGAGTGAAGCTTTAATGTCACCCTTGACTTGAATAGGGGCAGGACCTTGCAAAGTGTGGAAGGGTGTACATTATTTGAAAGGGTAATATGGCAAGATATGAAGTGTATGTTTTATTGGATGTTTGGAGGACTTTGCATCTTAGTGTGGATGTGTTAACTTATAATTCCTTTTTGTTTTTTGGTTAAATTCAAAGAATATATTATAGCTATACTTGTTTAGTTTCTCTTTCTGTAGACAGAGATACTAGAAAGCCATGGTATGTGGAGCCACTTAATTTCCAAGGCAAAGAATTAGTGGCTGAAATACAGACAGACTTGACACAATATTTGATGTTAAACTCCCTCCAATGAGAGTTAGTAATCAAGAGTCTGTATGCAGCAGCTAAGTCAAAGTTGTTGGCTAAAGTGGATGAGCAGCTTAGGGGGTTTGGAAGCAGATATTGAGAGTGCTTTTCAAGGTGCAAGCAGTCTAGATCCTGCAATCCCTAGAAACTTCATGACTATAATATATCACACAGAATATAATGTCTTTGAACCATGACAGGGCTCATCTTTACATACAATGTCTGCAAACTCGTGCACAAATCTGGTAAGATCTTAGCAATGCAAGCCTGGGAGAGGGACCTACCTACTATTGTATCAAAGGTACTGGATAAAAATATGGGTAAAGTGGTTGGTAAAACTAAAGAGATAAGTAAAATGTTTCTTAAATACTATAGTTGTTAATATAGTAAGATAAGATTGTGAAAAGCAGACCTTGCAAGAACTTTGAGGAATTTTGTAGGTAGGTTGTAACTCCTGATGCTTCTATAACTGTTAGCTAAGTTGACTGAGATCATTGAGGTGCTGAGGACTATTAGACAAATTCTGGCTGGTAAAATTCCTGGCCTGAACAAGTTTCATGCCAAAGGCTATAACGATTTGGTGGACACCCTAGCTGGATCCCTCCTTCAGTTGTTTCATTCACTTCAAAAGGAAGGCCGGGTAAACAGTTCTTTACCAATTTCTCTCATTACAGTATGGTCTAAGCCAGATAAAGATCTGCAGCTAGTTTGTAATTATAGGCATGTCTCTTTTGAGCATAGATGCTAAACTATATGATTGTATTTAGGCACAGAGGCTAAAAGAGGTATTGCTGATGCTTATTTTGAATATACAAGCAGAGTTTGTGGTGAGTAGGTTGAATACTGATCATGTGAGGATGCTTTGAACATATGTATGCAATGCCTCAAGAGGACATTGGAGCCAGCTGTTGCCTTTCAATTAGACTTTGAAAATGTCATAATTTCAATCAGTTGGTAATATTTATGCACAGTTCTACAGTTTATGAAGATTCCTGAGTCCATCATATGTTTAATTTAAGCTCATTATGGGTCTCTTTTAAACTCAGTGCTTAGAAATAGATACATATAAATACCCTTTCCATTAAGCCTTAGGACTCAAAAAGGCTGACAATTCTATGTCAACTCAAATCTTTATCTGTGAAGTACATAACAGACATTAACAAATGTTACAATAAGAAGTTCCTGCTGTATAATAAGTACTAGGCTTATAAGCATCTGAGCTTGCTATAATCAAGGTAGTTAGTGGGGTGGAAAGAAAAGTAGTGGTTGGATGGGGTGGATGATATTAGAGTGAGAGTTGCAAGGGCATAGCCAGCATGTTTTTAGGTGCGCTTTTAGTAAATTTTTGAAGTGGGTGCATGATGGTACAGAGCTAATTGTGGGTGGGAGGAAGTTCCATAATTTGGCTATGGCACAAGAGAATAGTGCTTCACCAGCAGAGTTATTGGCTAAAGATTCCTATATTGGGCTGCTCTTTTTCTGAAGGGTGGGGAAGCACCCTTAACAGTGGTTTGTTGGGATGTAAATAAAATAAAATACGCCCAAAAGAGTGAAAGCTATAACATAAATACAATATATATATATATATATATATATATATATATATATATATATATATATATATATATATATCTATATAAAACCGCCACCACAGTGGTGCGACTACACTCAATGAACTGGAAAAACTTTAACAGTAAATGTCACCAAGCGCTTTCACCCTGTAACATCAGAGTAAATTAATCACATTAAACCCACCCTTAAATACTTAAAATCACATCACATGATGAGTTAATGATGTAGTTCCTTTTACATAACATAACTTAAACCACAAGCTTTAAAAACTGTCTCATACACCTTTACATTTGTAAACCTCACACTAATCATTACTTTATCTTATTCTTAAAAACACAACAATCATAAAAATTGAAGTAAACTAAAGTTAATAGACTTTTGAATGTCCAATACTTATGTTTTGTTCCAAACATTTGTAACATACAAATCAAATCTGAGCTGCCTTTAGTTTCAACACTGA
>NC_056725.1:1902301305-1902428805 GCF_019279795.1 Protopterus annectens
TGCATGCTTAGCCTCACTTTTTTGGATAGAATAACAACTGCCCTTCATGAAGGTTTATCTGCCTTTGCAGCTTACCTCAAACTGTCTAAAGTATTTGATACTGTGCCTCAAGGTGAAAGCATACATACATTCTGCGATCTGAAGGTAAATAAAACCATAATAACTTGTGTCCACAGCTGGCTATATCATCATACATAACAGGTAAATAGGATGATTCTTATTTTCATCAAAATGGTTTACAATGGAGTCCATTAAGGTCCTGTCCTGAGGCCACTCCTTTTGGTATCTTTTTTTTCAGATGGCAATACTCACTTCTAAACATGCCTCATCAAATATACACATGACTGCAAACTTGGGGGGCCATTAATATCACATCTCTTCAAATAGCATTTAACATTACACACAAATAGTGCAGCAGAAATAAACTCACAGTCAATGTCAAAAAATGTAGTATTTGTGTATGTTTCAGAAAATTCTTCACCAGCTTTATACATTATTGCCTGACAAGAGCTGAAAGTTGAGAAAGCAGTAAAAAGACATTGGAGTCCTTATAGATGATAACCTTATTTACTGAGTGTCAAAAAATGCAGCATTCTGGAATTTGGCAAACCCTTTATACACTGTTGATGGGTAATAGCTAAAGTTGACAAGACCTTGGAGTCCATATAGATGATGGCTTTCATTGATACTCCTACAGCTGCTACCATCTGCAAAGCATAAAATGTTTCCCACTAGACCCTCTGTGGGGTTGAGACCCATTCCAGAAGAAAAGCTTGCCTTTATATAGCTATTATGAGATCAGTTATAGAATAAAATCCAAATTAGTTGTATAGAATACTATACCCTATTATGTAACCTACTTGTATACCAACTGGCGAAGGATCAAAGATTTCCCACTTACAGAACTAAAGGAATTTGTGGCCTGTCTTAACTACAAAAACTACTGCAACTGTCTTCCGTAAAGGACCCCTCACTTTGCTAAGACTACCACCTGGTGACCTGAACACAGCAGGAAACAGCCTCAATAAAAATTCCTATCAAACATGCATTGAATCATGAAAACTTCATAGCTTAAAGACTTTCACACCTCGGAAAAACAAACTTCACCTCTCAATTAAACTCACCAGTTCATACATTCAAGAAGAAATTGGGTGACTACATGAGAACCAATTAATACATTTAAGAAGAATATAGATGATTACATGAGGTCTGCCACTGGACCCAGACAACAAGCCCCTATGGCAACCAGCAGGTCTTGAGTTTTATTGTCTGGCCTGTGGACTTACAAACCCCATATTAGATTATTTAATTATAATGCACTGAGTTCTCAGGATTGTGTTGGTATTTGTTTTTGTGTATTTTCTTACCAGCACACACACACTAAATTCCATTCCACTCCGCACTGAGCTACATCTGCAGTTAACTGCATCCATCACTTCTCATCTAGTGTTTATTGCCTGCGGTATGTAAGACCCTCCTACAATTGAAATTCCTGACTCACTCGTAAACAATGCTGAATGGTTGTTAAAATTTCCCAAAGGAGGTCTTTTCTACTTGCTGACCCTAATACTAGGTATAATAGATTTTTACCATGCAAAATAGATTTGTTTATTTCATTTACATTGTTTTGATTAGCGGATTAAAGACCACAAATAAACTATAAAACAGTATTTTGAATTTAACATTAACAAACATTATTTGGCAATTTAATTATAGAGGAAAGAGGCTAGAAGGTGTTAGTGAGTTTTAAACTTAGTTCTGGACTTGAATCTGTGGGTCTCCATTCCCAACACAATATCACTGATCAGTCCACCTGACATTGCAGTGCTGTTGAACAATCCGTGAAAAAAGGCATGAGCTACTCTTGAGTTTTCCCAGTTATCAAACAACACATAAATAAATATTAAGAAACAATAAGCTATACTTTTCTTATTTATGATGCCTTGCCAGCTAATACCAGATGAATATTGCATTCAATAGTTAAAATCTCAAACATGTAGGGAGGCAATAGGTTGAAATAAAAGAATTGACAGAATGTAATGCCCATTTACTGTTCTTCCCATCCTCCCCAATCCAGCTAAAAATAATGACACTCATATGCATGAATGTACTGTTGTACTGTTAATTCTGTCCTAGATAATGTCTTCTTGTAAACCAAATGTTTCAAAGCTTAATCCCATTTCCAACTGTAGTATGCTGGTAAGATGTAATAACATCAAACACACGCACACACACACACACACACACACACACACACACACACACACACACACACACACACACACACAAATATGCAGACACATTCAAGCACGCACACACACACACACACACACACACACACACACACACACACACACACACACACACACACACACATTTATATCATTGCTAATTTTCTTTGTAACTTTTATAACTGAACAACATTGCATTAATGCTGAGGCACTACAGTAAATGAATGGACAGTTGTTCACAGATTCCGTGAAGTTTGTATGTACACAAAAATGGTGACTTAAACTCTGTATGGGAATGATGTGTCAGGTTTTGCAGACAGTAGATGAACAGATATAAAGACCTTATATGCACATTCTTCTTAAGATGTTGGCCTTATACAATTTGAAGAAAGACGTCCATTCTTTAGTCAGTCACTTCAATGGTTCAATGATAAAGGAACACATTCTTCTACAGTCACAGTCTTATTCTAGTCATTTGTTTAGACAAGTAGTTCAGAACTGAAGAGAGCGGTGGCCATGGTAACTTGAAACACTATGTACACAACGCTTTAATCAGCAAATAGTTGCAACCCAGCAACATGTGTTACAAGCTTAATCATTTTCACAGGAAGGAAAAGTTCAGCAGGAGTGCCAAGTGGCACCGATGATTGTCCAGTCACTCTGTACCTTAAATGAATGTACCAGAAAGTGAAGTGGGCATAGATGGAATTGGCCAGTTCTGTGAGCTGCAAGCATAATACATAAAATGCATGTTTTAACATTTATGCGCTTGATTAAGTAAACTGCACCAAAAAATTCACACACACACACACACACACACACACACACACACACACACGCACACACACGCACACACGCACACACACACACACACACACACACACACACACACACACACACACACACACACACACAAATATGGTCAGCTTAGAGGAGACAATTTAACAAGTAAGTTGTTGGAAGTGAACTATGTTACCCACAGAAAACTTGTATATATACATGTAAAACATATAAAAGCTACACAGGCACTAACCTGTGATCAGAACTAAACAACCTCCTTAAGACTGTTAGAGACTACAATTTCTGAGTCACCATGCTATATTTTAAGACATGGACACCCGAAAGTTGCAGACGCCTGTGTCGGGAAGTGCACAATAACTTGAAGCTTTCCTCTGCATATATTACTTTGTTGAAACTAGCCTCTCACCCAGAATCCCCTTCACAGGAGTCCACAAAGCTGTTACACCCTATATAATTGCTGAAGATATTCTTACGAGATCTGCATTTTCCAGGAAAGGAGAGATTGCAAAGTGAGGCTCAGTATTAAGGCTCAAGTAAGAAAGGACATTATTCAGGAGAACAATTCACATGCCAACTACAAAAAAATAAATAAATAAGAAAGATAACCATCACCAACCTTTGTTTTTAAAAATCACAAGCAACTTGGCCTTATTTTTAAGGTGATAAAATACTTACCATACATTTTAATACTTTGACAAATCATTTGACAAATCAGTTAACCAATAAAACCAACCAATAAAATTTAACAGCAATTAATCAATGAACATTGCTGAACCATTCCTGAACTTCCTCTAGATTTACAAGATTTATTTAAACTCATATTCAAAAAAATAAGGGATGTCTATTAGACAAAAGCACAAGGTTCAGTTTTCTTACAGCAGTACATAAAAGAAAGTTGTATATTATGGGTCCTGAAGTTGCAAAGTCGTATGCAACAGCAAAGACTTGATTTTCCCAGTGGTGCCTCGTGATATTGGATTGCAGGACTGCAGCCCCCCCCCCCCCAGCTGTAAACCAAATTAAAAAATAATTCCCAGCTGTAACCACAAATAAAAAAATCCCAGAACTCACAACCAAAATAAAAAGAAATCCTCAGCTATAACCAAAACCCTGTAAGTCACACATGCATACTTTTGAATGTGGAATGTTGTTTAACCAGTCCAGATTCAGAAAGAAGGCAGTAGTCTGTGCATGCTCAGAATGAGCTGAGGCAGTGCACACATGCATAGCATTCCAGCTCCAACAGCTGCTGACTTTTGCATGGGAAACTGTCCATGTCCAGTGACAAGTTTTAATTAATTCTCTGGACTTTTGAAGCCAGGAAACAGGAGCTGCAGACTGGATTGGATGTACTATTACTCAGGTACTATTGTGTGTGTGTGTGTTTGTGTGTGTTATGGACTACTGGCTTTTTAACGCAGAAGCTGTAGATGTACTATAACTCTGTTTGTGTGTGTGTATGTGTGTGTGAGTGTGTGTGAAATGCCTCAGTTAACTATAACTGGTGGCTACATAGAGTAGCTCAGGCTGAAACCCTCAACCTTGGGTGCAGGCAGCAAGAGCCTGAATTCCCTACCCACCAACACTTGTGAAAAGCATTCAGATATTTGCCTCATATTTTTGTTTTGTTCTGTTCCTCATAAAATCTGTGGTTTTCTGGATTTTGAATTCACTCCATAATGACACACATTTGAATTTCAGACTTCATATTCTTCAGAAAGTACATGGTAACACAAAACATTGTATTCTAGCAATTTTGTAAGTTTATAAGACCAATATTTGAAATGTGTCCCTATTTATGGGGCTGTATTCCCTCATTATTGGCTTTGTGCAGGTTTTTTTGTGCTAAGAGTTTGAGAGCTATGGTGAGAACTGAATTCACTGAATATGTTTGAGGGCTGTATTCCCCCATTACTGGCTTTGTCCATGTGTTTTATGCTAAGATGTTGAGAGCTATGGTGAGATCCGAATTCACTACATGATAGCCAGATTTACTGTCTTTCAAGAAACAACTGATTTGGCATAGTGGTATGTTGCTCTGACTATAGTGCTCAGGGTCCTGGGTACAAGACTTGGCAGTGAAATGTATGGCAGTAGCACAGCATTTTATACTAGGAACTTTCCAAGGTTGTACAAGCAATGTTTAAAATGTGTCCCTGGTTTTTGGGCTTTTGTTCCTCCTCCCAATAAATGCTGACTTTTTCCAGATTTCTTCTGCTCATGTGCTGCAAAGTTGAGAGATGCAGTTGAGTGTTGAGTTTATTTTACAAGCAGCTAAGAGCAAGGGAAGACAAGTTTAGTCCTGCTTATGCTGAGTCTGCTTGCATTGTTAATAGCATAACAGGTAGTGTATTTGCTTTTGATGTAGAAGGCTGTGGGTTCTACTCCCACAGTATGTAGATGCATTGCTGATACTGTACTGTGTTTTACTTTTAAAGGGGGTGAATGCTGCAGTCCTGAGAATGTCCTCTTTGGTGGAGATACCTAGTAACTATCAACCTCTTATCAGTTTGCCATCCATTCCCTATTGAAATATTACTAGCTTAGCATTTTTTTATGTAACATGGGTAAATTATTCCTCAAGGGCAACAAGCACTTTATTTGTAGATGAAACAATGAAATTTAAAGTTTTTGCCAGGAGCAACCTCTTCATTAGTTACAGATCTCTTTAATGTGGAATTATTTAGATGACTTTTACTTCTGCAGAGATTGTGTGTATTTACTGATACTGGCGGATTGTAGAAATTTGAGTAGACCTTTATGATGAAAATGTTCTGAATTGGACAGTTTTGTCATTGTTGGTGCATGCATTTTGTTTCATTGTTTACTGGAAAAATGTTCAAAACAATAAATTTAAAACACCTTCTAACAACTGTACTGTATTATACAAATAATATAATTTAATAAAATCAGGAAAGTGTATCAAAGAACACATGTATGTTTCGTGTGCAAGGGGCCTATGATTTGAAAACAGCTCATAGTTAATCTTTATCTGCCACTGGCCAGATGTATTTTCTTTGAATTTGGCTTTCAATGCTGTTTCAATGAATGTGAGTTTCAAGCAGAGAAGTTTTAATGCTAAGTCTATTTTCATTGTGAGACTGCATTGCTTTGTTTAGCAGATGTCTATTAGTGTTAGTGCTGTAAAATGTAAAATAAAACTTTTAAATGAAATCCAAGTCATTGTAGTAGTAAAGCAGTATGCACATTACAGTGTTTATGGTAAATGGTGTGAAATAGCCAAGTAATAGGACATTGGAATGGCTGCAGGGGGAGGCCCCATTCGACCATGATTTTGTGAGGGGAAAGGGTGACAAACTCAAAGACAGCCCCGGCTGAACTATACCTCTCCACTGTCCAGATTTTCATAGAATTAATAGATTTTTGCTTCTTATTTTTGGTTTGTTCCACATAAAATTTGTGGTTTTATGGCAAATCATTTAGGAATGAAGTCACTAAATAATGTCATACATTGAGTTTCAGACTTCATAACCTTCTGAAAAATGCATGCTAAAGCAAGACCTGTTATGCTGTCAAGTAAGTACTGGGACTGCTCTCCCTGCAGAATTCCGGCTCGTTTGTTTTATGCTGTCAAGTAAGTTTATTCAATAGTAATTTTTAGTACTGTCTGTATGTTCCCCCAATATATTTGGCCTTGCGCAGAATTCTTGCATTAATATGTTGAGAGGTATGCACAAATAAATCATTTTATAGAATTAGGTATATCCAAACCTCTCAACTGTCCTCAACTTTGGCTCAAAATGTTGCTTTCCCCTAATAATCCCTCCGCAAAATGGCAATTTTGGAAGAAAATGTGGAGGGTTTACAACTGATAAATAATTGTAATGATCAGAGTTATAGATTACTTTTATTTCAAACATGCATGTAGATTCTCTTATTTTGTCAACTGCTCAACTTAACAGTACTAATATTTTAAAAAATGTCCCTTCTTTTACAGGTTCCCAGCTGTATTGTGTGGTTATTTTATATGTTTGCATCATATTTTTGGTCCATTTTTCATAAAGTTGTGGTTTTCTGGAAAATTAGTGGCAAATCATTAAAGACTGAAGTTAGAAAATAATGACAGACATTTGAGTTTCAGATTTCATACCTTTCAGAAAATTCATACTAACGCAAGACCTACTATTCTATTATCTTTCTAAGTTTGTAAGAGCAATATTCAAAATGTGTCCTTATTTTTGGGCCTTTGTCCCACTTCTATTTATGGCTTTGCCCAGATTTCTTGCTCTGAGGTTGAGAGGTATGACAAATGTGTCCAAGCAAGGCAAGGAGCAGTTATGCAGTGTAAGTATGCAGAGTATTCCCCCCATCCAAGGTAGACACAAGTACTAGAGTGGCTTTTCATCTGTCCTTGATTTTGCAGAATGTTCTGGTTTTCTGTCATATTTTTATACTGTTGATTTATGCTTCTTATTATTCAGAAAATGCATGTTATTGCAGTGCCTGTTGCTCTGTGTTTAAGTAGCAATGCTTTAATGACCATCAGGTAAGCTTGTCTGAGATTGTAAGATGCAAGTAAGCTTTAATAAGCATACTGTTAAAGAAATACCAACACTGAAAGCCTTTTTGTTATTGCCATGCAGAGAATACTTACATAACTAGATAACATATAAGCCTTAGGTATTAAAATGCATATGACAGTATTTGTAATAAAGGACAAGATTACAGTATTTTCAGAAGCTCATTACATTTGTTGGAGACTTGCAGTCATCTTTGCAGGCTTTATCCGTGAAACAGAATGCCAATCTATCATGTGTGGTCCATAACCTGTGCAGTAACTTTTTAAGCAATTTATCTTGACCTTGTTTCTTGTTTGATGTTTATTTTTTTACTTTGATCATGTTTTCCCAATGAAACAAGTAGATAGTTGTTTTCTGGCAGCAGGTCTTTTTTGGATAAGAAACATTTTTACAAGTGGGGGTATCACAGAGATTTCTACTTTCAGCATGTTACTTGGTACTTTTATAAAGCTGAATATAAATTATAATTAGAACTGAAGTGCAAGGAGAAGTGATTTGAATTGAGTACTGCTTGTTTTTTTATACTTGATTTTGACTGGCATTCCAGTAATGTATTTAAAAAGTAATTTATTTTTTCATGCCTCTCAACCTATTTGTTTCCATCTAGATATTAAGTAAGCTGTCATGTAGCCAATGCATTGAAATATTTTTTTTCTTTTACACTTCATTTTGTCTTGATTGGACTCTCATAATGACAGTTTGGCACCCAGGGCAGCGTATTTAATTAAAGTCCCAGTTTTTGTGGTTTTCAGCAGAGCTCCACTCCTTTCTAGTTGGTCACACCCCTTCCCATTGACCCCACCCATTCAACTGTCTCCTGCAGCCTCCCTTTGATTTGAAGTCACCAGCCACCACTGGATTTCTCTAATCCAAATGTCTCTCACAAACCAAATACCTCATATTTTATTGATTTATATTTAAGAGTAGAGTTCAATGTTAACTGCTTACGTTTATACTGAATAGGGCTTTAAGCAGTTTGTGTACTTTTTAATGAATGGAGAATCTTATGGCTTGCATTAATTTGTAATAATTTATTTTTATTTCTTTAGCATTTATATAACCAGTTTGTTTTTAATGAGTTTTAGTAGTCTAGTGAGGGTAATGTAATGATATTAAACACTAATTTGTAACATTCAAAATAGAAAAAGAAGGTGCTTTACTCAAAACATAACAAATCAAATAAGCACTTTCCTCTTGCACAGAAGAAAATTAAGAATTATGCCAATGTATTATATATACACACACTAAAGTATATGAAGGATTTAAGGGATTTATTTTTTTCAGTGATAGATAAGGTGGATAAAAGATTTATTGAAGACAGTAGGGATGATGATTTAGAATTTAAATACCTTCAAATGCAAATATGATTACAGGCAAGGTAATTATCTGGTTTTAATAAGGTGGTCAGGTTTAAGGCACCAATTAAAAGAAAAGGAATAACAAAGCACAAATTACTTATTTAGGATTATCATATGTAGAGTGTGTACATATTTAAAGCATTTTATTATTTTTCTGTTATTATTGCAAGAATTGTTAATGCAGATGTCATATGAACATGTCATGTGATCACTTTTTATGAGATTATAAAAGCTATGCCTTTGTTGGGTTTAATTAGTCTGATGAAGTCTTATATACAAGAAGAAAGCAGTTGTGTTTTAAGTAAAGCATTATGAATATTACACGAGTCTCATCTTTTTCCTATTTTGAGAGTTACAGTTTAGTTATGCTTTTAGTTATTTTAGTTGTAACCAGCTTACATTACTGATTTAGAAATGGGTAAGTTTTGCATATGATACCATTTTTTGACTGACTAGCTACAATCCGTACTATATATACATATACATATACATATATATATATATATATATATATATATATATATATATATATATATATATATATAAATAATATATACATATAATTTTTTTATATCTTTTAGCTCTTTTCCTATGAACACATTTTGCTTCTAGGAGTTTGAAATAGGTGGGGATGTTGTTATGAGAGGACTGCTTGTATGTGTTTTGTGTATGTACTATGTTTAATATGGTCAGTGATTTGCTTTATTTTTATTTAATTTTATTTTGTTTAAAAAAAAAGGTGTCAATGTGTATTTACGATTGTTTTTAACTGAACTAGACTGTTTTGATATTTTATATGTGTAGGCCTTCATATATTTACAGGTTACCAAGATCAAACTGTTTGAGAGTCAACTTCCTGTATCACAAAACAGAAAGGAACAGGATTCAGAATGCTATTTTCCATACAAAATCACTGTCAGTGCAATTTCTACGTGTGTGCCGGCAATGTTTTTCTTGTTTTCAGAGATTTCACCATTCTTCCTGTTTGTGCAATCATATGTTTATTATATATAAGTTCAGGGAGTATGGGAGACTTTCATCCTATACATGGGGTAAAGGGGGCTTGCCCCTACAAAAAAAATCATATAGAAGGAAGTTTCTTACTTCTGATATTTCACACATTTGGATTACATATTTTGGTTCCTCACTGTGTTGACATTGAAGGTTTCATAGCAGATCTATCTTGTCTATTATTTTGTACAGTATCTTAACTTTAATTTTAGCAACCAGCATAAATACATCCGGTTTAGGGGAATTTTAGCAGCTGTGTTGATGGGTCTATATTATAACATTGAAATCTACAAAGATCGAATGTTATAATATCGAACCCTAAACACCGAAATCTGCAAACATCGAACAGTCAGAATAGCGATTTTTTTCCCCAGGGGAAAAAAAATCGCTATTCCGAGAAACATACACACAACACAAACACACGCAAAAAACAGCAATCCACACACATACACTTAAGATTCTACACCTAAACCTAAACTAAACTTTACATACACTACTAGCTATCCACTTACCTTAACCCAACCCTAACCCTAAGGTCCGTCACTATCGCACACTCACCTCACCCGCACCCTAACCCTAACTCACCTAACCTGCTCCCTAACCCTAACCTACACACAACCGCACACTTACACGACCTGCACCCTAACCCTAACTCACCTAATCCACCCCCTAACCCTAACCTACACACAGTCACACACTTACCTGAACCCGACCTGTAATGTTCCAACATATCCAATGCTGAAAACAATGAAGCCACAGCAACAGCCCACTGAATTCTTTCCCTGGGAAAGAATTCGGTGTCCTGCACCTTCGCTGTTTTCAGCGTTCAACAAAACTGGTTCGATATTATAACATTGAAACTTTATAAAATTCGATGTTATAATATAGACCCATGTAAACATACCAAAGGGTATAGATAAACTGCTGATAATGCATCAAGAATGTAGATATTACACATATATATAAACACACATACAATGCAGTTATTAGATACTTACTTCCCTTCATCTTGCTCTATAAATGTATCCTCAAACATTTTCTCTAGTTTTCCCACATCTTCAGTCTATAGAACTCATATTCCTAATAACAGAAAAACAAACTTTGTGCACTATGCACACAGAATGCATAAACATGTGCATAACCCCTAAAAAATAACATTGGCCACAATATAAACCCACAAATATGCAAGTTATTGTTGTTGTTTGTCTTTCGGCTTTTCCCAGTAAGGGGTCGCCACAGCAGAACTCCGGTCTGCTAATGATTGGCAGTAGATTTTTTATGAAACGCCGAGGTGCCAGCTTGACGCTCAACCTTCAACGAAGGCGTGCCCATTTATGCACTCATGTCTTTTGAATGCTGCCCAACCGCGGGGAAGAAATGCAGACTCCTCACAGAAGACACTGCCAAGCCCAGCCGAGAATCAAACAGGAGAACCTCTTGCTGTGAGGTACCAACGCTACCACCGTACCACCGTACCACCGTGGCAAGTTATTGTAATTCTTGTAATTAAAAAAAAAATAAAGAAAAAAATAAATAAAACATAATTCCAGCTATTCATCTGGAAAAAGTATTCCTGGCAAAATAAACACAGATCTAAAAATCTGCACTAAAATTAAACTACCTATACATAGATACAGATCTGTATCAGAAGATTAACTGTTTGGAAAGTTAAACTTCATATGAGTTTTATCAAATAGATCTAGGTTTGATTCTCTGAGTCTACATTTGACTACTCTGTGACTCTGACCAAGTCACTTAACTAGTGATTCTTCCTGAAAATAGGCAGGCACTAAAGCTTGACATATACATCAGATAAAAAGTAGACAAGATCTGTGTGTTATTCAGGAGGTAAGAAAGGAAAGACTAGTGAGGTGTGGAGGGGGTCTATGTCTACAGTTAAAATCATGACTTCTGTGTTACTAAGCTCTTGTTGCCTAACACAATAAAGATTATGTATACTGACCTGCAAGTGATTTTGTTAGTGTTAAAAATATGGAGTGGCTTTAGAGAGGTAAAAGTTTAGGAAATAAATTGGCATCTTTTGAACTACATTTATGGATGATATTCTTAACATAATACTGAATGATCTACTGTGTTCAGTGAACACGTTTCCTCTCAATGTTTCCATGGTGATGGACCATTATATGTGGAGTTCCAATGTTCAGATACTCACAATGACATCCTTTAAAGGAGCAAACAAGGTTGTTAGAGCGGAGGAACATACATTATATATGTATATCTAAAGGGTACTGAACTCCTAACAGCTAATGGCTGCCACCTTCTGCTTCCTGATACTGCTTCCAAGATGCACGATGCAGACTACCTTCTACTCATTATCAGATCTGGCTACAAACTCTTCTCTCCTATGAATACTGCTCTAGGCAGGTTATTTTACTTTATTTATTTTTTACTCTACTGACCAATTCAGCCCTATTGGATAATCTAAACAGAGATGTTTCAGGATGTTCACAGCTGGTAACCCCAGGCAGATCCATTGTAGTGTGAATCTATACATATCCAAAACAAATCTAATTTATAAAAATCCAGCAGTGTAAAACATAGCTATTATTGTGCAGAATCTTACAGATGCAACAGACCAAATGAGTATGTCCACACTTTCATACAGAATTTGAATAAATTCATACAGTGCAACTTGATATGTGAGTGCAAACAGATAAGAGTTTAGGGAAAGGTTAAGGAATATATACACCAATTACACAAGATGTCAGAAGAAAACTATCCTCTGTATTAAAACATAATTGTTTTGTTTATGCAGTAGTGGTATAACTGACTGCAACCAGATACGCATGTAGATGTGAATAGGATTGATTCCTTTTCAAATGCCCAAAGTGGGACTTTTTTTGAAAATGTGAGATTTTGCACAATAAATCATACTCACAACCAGGACAAGGTCCTGATTTCATTTTTTTGCCAAAATAAAAATGTACGCTTATAGAATTTGAGTGTTTTTGGAGTTTCATTTACTATTAAGGTTTTTCAGTTCCCAAATAAGTTTTTATGCTACTAGTAGTAGAAACTCACAGAATATATTTTTGTCCTAAAAATTTCATGATATTTGCAATTTTACATGCTTTTTTCACCAGACACAACTGCCCAAATAAGGAGTATCCTGTGTAAAGAAAGACAGGTGGTAACCCAAGAGATGAATGAAATCATACTGTGTTAAAGACCAAGGGCAGGATTCACAAAGCCTCCGTGTAAGAGTTACAAGGCTTACACAGAGGCTGCAGTTAAACGGTGTGACGTCAGCATGCCATGCATATGCATGAGGGCATGCTGAATCACACCTAAGGATAACACAGTCCATGTAAGACAATAGGGGGTGTGTCCGTAAGGCGAGCCCTGCAAACGGACATGCCCCCAGAAGAGTAAAAGTCCCAAAAGTAAACCCCCACGACAGAGTCCGTGTAAATGTGAATAAACACAACACAACACATGCCCCCACAGACTATGAACATAAAATGTAAAAATGAATATGTTATATTTTTTTTTATAAGTTTTAAAGATGTTTGCCCATGAGTGCACTCGTTTGCGCGGGCGTGCCTGTCGCTTAGCCACAGTTAGCAGTCAGTGGAAAAGCATATAAGAACTAAATATGCAAAGTAAGCCAAGAAGCAATAGCGTAGCGGTAGAGACGTTGGCTGAAGAGGAGGCAGTCATGGTTCGAGCCCCCACAACATCAATTTTTATTTTTAGTGAAATAAGCACGAAACAATCCCCTGACATATATGTACATGTATAAAATTATTTTTATGTAAAATGTAATGAAATGGGCCATGTATTATGAAGAAATGTGTGAAAAAAATATGTCAGAAATGCCCATAGCTGAGCTACACTCTAACAAGCTGAGTATATCTGCCCATAGGTGAGCAGTGTTTTAACAGGTGTAAAATGAGTGCTGGTAGGTGAGTAGTGGTTTAACAGGTGTAGAAGGAGTGCCCTGGGTTGAGCAGAGTTCTAACATGCTGAAACTGTGTGCCCATAGCTGAGCTGAGCGTAATATGCGTGCTGACAGCCGAACGTAAGCCAGCGTGACCCATTTGCGCGGAGCTGCGCACCGTGCCAACAAGCTAACCGACAGGCAACGTTGAGCAAGCTGTATCAAAATTGCCTTTACACAGACACACCTCCTAGCCTGTGTAGACAGTCATAAAATATAAAAAGCAATGGCCAGGCTCGAACTCAGGATACCATGCACCATAGTCAAAGTGCTGAACCACTAAGCCATGACAGTTGCTCTTAGAAATGCAGTAATAGCATATATATAGGAATGAATGGAAAGAGGAGCATGACAAAGCAGGTTTTGTGAAGCTGATACAATTCCAAAATGGCCAATCACAGATAAGTGCGGGAAAAACTGCATATATAAGCCCCATAGGCAGGAATACACAGCATAACCGATTGTGGAACCGAGTTGCAGTCAGGATGGCAGGTGTAGGAGAGGGTAGTTGCTTCCGAGCACAGAGGTGGGGCGTTGAGGAGTCCAAATATATGGTTTGGCTCCTCGTCCATGATCATGAGGCCCAACTCATGCAGGGCCAGGTCCTGTGGGGAGCATATGGGGCTGAGGCGTGGGACCGTTGGCACATGATCTCACCAGTGCCACAGGAATACCAAGGACTGTTGAACAGGTCCGTCACCACCATGCGGACCTGAAGAGACGGAAGCAGGGCCAACTGAACCGTTGGATCCAGGAAGCCCGGCAAATGCCCAATGCCCCACTACTGAGTAAGTTCCATGTAATTATTTATGTAAGAAATTAACCTAGCTGGTATTATGGAGATGTGTATTCCAATATTACTTCATTTATATTACAGCTGCAGGTGTCCGTTCCATGAACAGTTGAGCCTATGCCGATAGGCTGGTGCAGTTGTGCCACCAGGCAGGTCAGTAATTCTCTCCCTGTAACTGTAAAAAATATAAGTATGACAGCTTGCAAAAGAGTGCAGTGTAGTCACTTATTAATAAAAAGTGCAAGTAACAGTGTAAGAGAGATTTTGCTAGTATTGTTTGATTACATAAGTGTGATGCAGCCTGTAATCCAAAAATAAAAATGAAACAAGTCTGAAATAAAGATGTTCCACCTGTAATATAATAGTACATAACCTGCAGCAGGCTGAAAAGTACAGCTACAGAAGCTGAATAAAACACATGTGTGAAATATATCCCTGTTTAAATTCTGAAACATGACACAAGTGAGACTGTTGGAAAGGATTGTAAAAATAAAACAAGTGAGATTGTGTGAGAAAGAGGTATGAATCCACCAGTGAAGTAGTACTAACTCCTGAATAAAGTATACTGCAGTCAGTACAGAATGAAATGAATGTGACAGGCACAACCAAACAGCAACATGTGTTGAAAAAAGTACTGAAGCTGGAATGTGTGTCCCAAAGTCTGGATATGTTGCTCTCAGTTTGCAATATGCAGATAGTATGGTTGTATGAAATACCAAACATCCACAGTTGTCTAGAGCCATATAAAGCAAATGTAGCAGGATGATGTAGCTGAACAGAGCCAGATATGAATGTGTATGAATAAAAATGAAATGTATATTGATGTAGCAGTAACATTCCTATCACCAACATGAATAAGTTGTCACATAGGAAACTGTAGTCAGACCTGTAGTGTGTATATATCTGCAGCTAGTAGAAATGTTCAGCATATGTATAGGTATTTGAAGTTGTTAATGAAATATTTCTTCACCCTACCCTATAACCACAAATAATCCATTCCACGTGAAATGGGTGTGTGTATTCACAATTAACATCCCTGGACAATTGTCCTGTTGGTTCATACATATTTGCATGTACGTTGATGCATGTGGCCTGTTCATACAGCCAAACCTGATGGCCTGTTGCCATCACTCAACCCTGCATGTTGTTGGAATGTGTACTGTTGTTCAAATTATGCATGTGTTATGCTTGCTGTTCAACGGCTTGAATTTATGGGTGTTTGGTTAATGGGAATACTAATGCATGCTGTTACAACTAATTGTGAATGGTATTGCACGTTACTAATCCAAACTGTCACTAAATAATGCAAAACATAGGACGACAGGGAAGGCGGGTTCCAGCGGACCCACCTCTCACACCTCAGCTGGCAAGTGCACCTGGCAGTAGTACCCAGGCCGGACACTCCTCTGGTGGCCCTGTGCCACCTGCGGGTGGAAGCGCTGCAGGGGATGGGGCTCGTCCCTCCTCTGTAAGCGTGGCCAGAGGAGAACATCCACTCACCCTCCGTAGTGTCTGGACTGTGGTGCGTAGGGAGATCCGGCACGCTGTGCTTGGGCCCCTACGCCAGCTTGAGGCACGGGTGGCACAACTCACGGGCATGCCTGCTGCCCGGCCTACACAGCCCCCAGCACAGCCCCATCCTGGGCAGTGAAGGCACAGTGGCAACTGCCCATGGGTGGGGATCTCAGTTCCACTGTTGCCATCTGTGGGCTCATGGGCTCGAGATATTCAAACATCCGTCCCCGTCAATTGTGTAACCCCCCACATGTGTCATACACCACCCCTGTATGCGTCTTGTTTGTCTTGTCTGTTAACCTCCCCTACCTACCTCCCCAGCTATACCGACTTCCTGTACCTGACATACCACTCTCACCTGAAAAAAAGGGCACTCTGTACCCACAAAAAATTACGCCCCATACATAGCTGCCCATTTTGCACACATGTCTGCTGGACATGTAAACTGGCAATTACAATTGGCTGTACAACAAATATTATTGTTGTCCTCACACCTCTCTCAGGGGTGGAAGGTTTCAAATTTCACACCAAATTACAAACATATGCACAGCTGTTGCTGACGAAGAAATGGGCAGCTATGGGCCTTTCCTACATCCCTCCTGCAAAACCCGAGCTTGTTTTCCTACTGTCCTACCCTCTTTGTGCCCCCTTTTTCACCACTTTCCTATCTCCCCATTTTCTTTTTTTTTAAAGAAAATAGCGCGGGTGTGCGTGAGAGTAAGCACTTTTAAGCAGTAGTAAGCGGGAGTGCGCTTCTGTGCGCTTAGCTAAGCGTGTGTGCACGAAGCTAAACGGCAGTGCGCATGTGTGACCTCTGTGCAAACCAGCACTAACCCGCTTACAACTGCTTAAAAGTGCCTTAGTCACTCTGAATGACAAGGCCTGTAGTTTTCTCAGCAGCAAAATAAAATACCTCCCTCAGTCTCAAACCCAGGACCTTGGAAACACTAGTCTGCATGACTTACCACTAAGCCATGACTGCTATACAAGAACATTGTGCTGAAAGAAATATATCATAAAATAGTCGAAATTAATGTAAAGGGAATATAGCAAGTCTAGTACACAAAGCATGTCATGTATATTTACTGTCAAATCTAGTGGATTTGTAAAATAGTACTGTGTGCTGAGAAACAGTCATGCTAGTTGGTAGCTACTAGGTAATAATGTCACAGTAGCATCTGGCAAGCCACACACATACTCAGAGCAGGATAAACACTGCCATAGTTGAATAGTTAAGAGATCAGACATAGCAACTGTGACTGAGTTACAGAGGGTGTCCCTGATGTGAAAACAAATGTCAACTGTGCCCCACTGACACCCTGTCAAATGTACTAACAGTAGTCAGAAAGGTGTAACTACACATGCAATGGTAGCTGTGAATGACTGAAGGTATGCACCACTTGCATGTCACAAATGGTGTACTAATGCATATGCTTGAAATAACCCACAGTCACAACTGCAGAATATCAGAATATGTCATTGTAGTATCCCACTGCTATGTACCATTCCATGAGGCTGATAAAAGATGCACCTGAGAGTATCTGAGGCCTGCTCAGCAGCATGATCAAATACCCTTGTAAGTGTCAAGGCCCACACCATGGCCAGACCACACTGCATGCAGTAACACCCTACCACAACAAACACATAGGGAATTGCTGCCCAAACAGATTTAGCAAGCATTACAAGCTGTGAATGTAAATGGAAAATAGGAAAGCCATAGCAACACATTACAGGAAAGACACCTAGCAGGCATACAAGGAGTGAATGTAAAGGCCAAATATTGAAGCCATAGCAACAGATTGCAAGAGCCACTGCTATATACCAGTTACACCACAATCCCCACAGGAAAGCACACACACCCATATACACAGTATTACTAGTTGTAGGTGTCAGTTTACATACACACGGAGAAGAGGACACTGGAGGAAGGAATACTCAGCTTACAGAACAACATGCATTGCAGTGTCTACAACACAGCCTGAAATATGAGAGACATACCAACCCTTACACTCACAGAACAGTGTCCACAGCAAACCAGCATGGTCCTCACCCTGATAATCTGAAAGGGCTACACCTACCTAACAGACCTTTTTATAGCACAGTCCTGTAATCACAGTGAGAACTGCAATCACTACACAACAGGCTGCATGCAATTAGTAAATGCTGGCTAACAATTGGTGCAGAGGCCATCACATGGACATGTGCAGATACCTACAAAAGCATCCTGTACTCCCAGTCCACTCATGCAATACTTTCATTGCACCCGCTGGAGGTAGGGAGAGAGAGAGAGAGAGAAAGAAAGAAAGAAAGAAAGAAAGAAAGAAAGAAAGAAAGAAAGAAAGAAAGAGAGAAATAGAAAGAAAAAAAACTGTAACAACAAAACAAAGAGGCTGACAGCAGGCCAAGTAACTGCAAGCCTACGCAAACAGCTGCAACAAACACAGGTAATGTAAAGTACTACTATAATAGTGTACATACTGTGTCCCCTACAGATGTGTTATTGGTCTGTATCTATGTATATGAAGATGTGCATAGGGCCGGGGACATACTGCAACTGTCACTGAAGGCTCTACATACATATGTATGTGAAGGTAGCTATGTCCACATAGCAATGTAGGTTATAGTGCAATGTACAAGTAGGTTGTACAGTAATGGATGTTCAGCAGTACGTTACTGTGTGTATACATATGTGGAACTAAAAAGGAGTATATATATATATATATATATATATATATATATATATATATATATATAACATGTGTATACATATGTATATCGAGATATGTATGTGTATATATATATATATATAATATGCATATGTGTATACATAGATAGAGAGGGATGTAGAAATACATAGACATATGCAGTTTCACAGTGTCATAGTTTAGTACTAGGCTATCTGCAGATAGTGTATAGAATAGATTTATAAAATTGTGCCTCTGTATAGTAGTGACACAGTGAAGACCCCTGTACATAATAGCATTAGTTTACTGTGCCTCTGTCTAGTAGTGAAACAGAGATGACCCCTGGTGTAAACCTATGATCTCCCATCCACTCGTCAAGAATTCACATGAAGAGTGTCAGTGAGGGTCTCTGCCTAACATGAACTGGGATCCTGTTCCACAGTATGGGAAGCCTCTTAGTGATGGATCTGTCCCTACAGTATGTCCTATTCATATGTGTGCTGAGGTTTAAATCTGTAGCTGTTGTGGTTCTGATGGATTTGGATTCTATGAGGTGGAACATGTCCATCAATACCTGATTGGACATGGCCTTGTACATCAGGCACAGATCACCCCTAAGTAGGCAGTATGCTATGGAATAGAGCATGAGTTACTGTAGTCTGGCAGCATATGAAAGTTGTTGGAGACCCTTGATCCTCCTGGTGATGTACTTATGGGGTCCCCCTAGCTGTTGCAAGTGCCAGATGAGGTACATACCAAATGGGGCATAGTACACAGTCATGGGCCTGATAAGGGAGGAGTATAGGGATACAATGACCCCTTTTGATCTGGATGTGAATCCCTTCATGATAAGGTGGGCAAGGTAGCAAGTCTATCCAACCACTTTGGCAACGTGGGTGTCAAATGAGAGGTTAGTATCAATCAGTGTCACCAGGTCTCTGATTACTTTGTCTGTACTCAGTGGGTTACTGTCTATGTGATGATATGTGGGTACCTTGTCCGTCCGTAAGGGTATGACTATACATTACGTGGCATACAGTTAAAGGCCATGACTCTGGCACCAGTTGTCGGTGTCCGTGAGGCCTTTCAGTAGGATGTATGTGTCAGCTGGTGTATCGACTATGGCGCCTAGTATGCAGTCATCTTTGAACATTGTCAGCCACTACCCTCCCATGTCTGCTTCCACATCTGAGAATTATATGCTGAACATGAGCAGTCCCAGGACAGAGCCCTGTGGGACACCACTTGTGACTGGCTCTGAGTCTGACATGGCACCAGTGAGTTTGACTGTAGGGTTTCAATCCGTTAGCTGGTTTGCAACCCATCTTGTGACATATGGATTTACATTTCAGCTGTTGATCATGTCTATGATGCCAGAGTGCGGTATTGTGTCGAAAGCCGTAGGCAAGTCCAGGTAGGCTGTATGGACCGCTGTGCCCTTGTCAATGGCTCTAGTGACTGATTTGAAAAGTCAACCAGGTTCATAAGGCAGGATCTGCCCTCTACAAAGCCAAACCGGGTGGGATCAAGTGTCTAAGTCCCCAATGTCTCTGTGTATGAGTTCCATAATGATCCTTTCCATAGCGTTGCAGACCAGGCTGGTTAAGCTCATGGGGCGGTAGTTACCAGGATCTGTAGAGGTGCCTCCTTTGTGTAGTGGGAGTACTGTTGCTGTATGCCAGTGTCCAGGTACATATGCTGTAGTAAGGCTATGGTTGCATAGCATTTAATGTGCGTGTGTAGCTCCTCCTGGAGTTCACATAGCATGCAACCTGCAATACCGTTGGGTCCCATTGATGCTGTGTTCACAGCTTTGCTGAGGGTGGTTCCCAGCTGGTCATCTGAGATGACAGGGAGGTTACAGTCAGCTGGGATAAGTAATTCCTCATGTGTGGGTGAGGGAGGGGAGAAATCTGCACTGAACCTGTCTGCCAGAATGTTGGCATTATCTGTGTGTTCAGTGTAGCTTTTGTCACTGTGAACTAACTTTGAACATATCTGAGGGTTCCCACCCAGGTGTGTAACATAGCAGAAGAAGGCCTTGTGGTTATCTGTAGTGTCCATAGCGATGTCCCTCTCATTGTTGGCCTTGCATGTTTGTACAACAAAACGCATCTGTCTACTAGTGCTGATCAGAGATGCCTTAGCTCTATGGAATTCTGCTCTGCCGTGCAGTAGCTACCTTCTGTTGTTATACAATTTGTTCATTGCTAGGGTCCACCAGACATGACGCCTGCCCTTGGTGGAGAGGGTCTTGGTTTTATTTGGGATTGCATGATCCATGCATTCTTGGAGATGTCCGTAGAAAGCATATGTGAAGGTGTCTGCATTGTGGGATGTGGTTTCCACTGGCCCAGTGGGCATAAAGGATACCAACTCAGTTATAAGAAGTGTAAAGTCGGCATGTGAGAGGTTTCCCACTGTAGTCTTTTGTGTTGTGGGGGAGGTGGGATATGTATATCCAGGGGGATTAGTCTGTGGTCAGATGTGACTAGTGAGGGGTATACTTCCGGTGTGTAGCACATTGTCCCCATGTTTGTGATGATCAGGTCTAGTATATTATCACCCCTTGTGGGAGAGGTGACTAGCTGTTCCATTGCATTTGACTTAGTGAATTCAGGGAACCTTTGGGCTAGGGTGTTTAGGGTAGAATAATGCACCCAGTATATGTTAGGGTAGTTGAAGTCTCCTAATATGATGGTGTGTGGTGGGACATTCATATCCTCCAATGTCTTCAGGAAGGCTGACTGTGGTTCCTGAGATTGGGAGGGTGGTCTGTAACGTGCTACCAGTTGTATAGCAGGTTTGCCTATGGTTATCTGCACCTGGATGGTCTGTGATGCTTCATGTGTTGCTAGTAACCTGGAGGTGTGGGTGTCCTTCATGAATATGGACACACTCCCTCCCTTTTTGTTTTGTCCTGAGTCCTGGGGCCAAAAAGCATGATACGGGGTATAGCCTGGTACCACTGGTGTGCTCTCAGGAGCCTTGAACCAGGTTCTCACTTACTGCACAGACATCGAGATTGGTAGAATATGTACGTACAGATATATGTAATGCACACATACATATATAGATATATGTAGATACATATACATATACAGATAGATCTGACTGACAACAGATATGTCTGTATATGACTATCTCTCTCTCTGTCCCACCCCCTCTCACTCTCCCTCTGTCTCTCTCTTACTCTCTCCCCCTCTCTCCCCACATCTATATGTATATATCTACATCTATATATATATATATATATATATATATTATATACATATATACAAACATATATATATATATATAATATACATATATATATATCTATATACAGATATAAATATATATATATATATATATATATATATATATATATATACTGTGTGAGGCACATGTGTGCAGATGTCTTGCAACAGGTGCCTGGTGTCAAAGGCATGGAGTGAACACCAGTGTGGATACTGGAGTACCATACCCCATTCAAAAACACTGACACCAGTAACCACCACGTATGTGCATGCCTGCCCACCACTGCATGTGTCAGGGGGGAACAGGGGCAACAAGTGTATAATAGGCTCCCCATTGATATACACAGTGGCACACTTGTCCTGTAATACCTGTACATGGAATATGTCAGCGGACATGGTGTGTCAGCTATGGACATGTAGGTCACTGTACCCCTCCACACCCCACAATGCCCTACATGGTATGTACCTCCCATGACAGCTACAGATATGGAGAAGGACACAGACATATGCAAGTAACTGTGTCAATGCACTCAAACACAATACCTATGCAGAGTGACTGACAAGACCACAGAGCACACACAGACTACCTACATAGAGGTTACCTCTGCTGGATATACATAGTTCGGTCACACCCATGACAGTTGTCTAACAACCATGGTAACACCTCCAACATCCACAACACATATTACCTATGTCTGTCGTCCTTATCACTGCAGTATAGAGCACATGGTGGAGGTACAGGACCCTACCCACAGATATGACATACCCTGTAGTAGACCACACAGAATTAAGAAGCAAGGCTCCCCATGGCTAGATGTCAGACATACCCCTGCTGAATGTTATGCAGATAGGTAATATGCCATATGAGTCACCCTGTGTAACTGTTTGTAAGGAGCAGGTATGATCATAACACATGTGTCACAAGGGGCAGGGTAGCATAACAGTATGCTGCTGTAGGCACAGAGCCAAAAGCACACTACCTACCTAAGACACAATGCACACCCATGAACACATTGCAAATGAAATATGTGAGGTGGAATGAGTGTGCCAGTGACTGGGTGCATGTTGTGTACTGGTGTGATTGCTCACCATGACTGTCTGTCTGTCATGGTAGTGTGTGTCCGTGGTGTGAGGCCAGAGACAGGTATGTGAGGTATTGCGATCAACACATACTACATTGCCATATGTTGTGCTGTGTTACCCTGTATGTCACTGTGGTGTAGGTAGGGTTATGGCAAGTAAGAGTAGTGTGCATTACCAGTGAAATATGTAATGTGCATTGTGTGCAGTGCATGGGCTGATAATGTTCCCCATACAGTACCTTGATGCAAACCCCCAGTGTGAGGTTGTGTATTGTACCTGAAACAGTGTGTTGACTGCTGCAGTATACTAGTCTGTCGTATGGAGTGTGCCAGGTACTGTTGCACAGTTGTCGGATGAGCACTGATATCTGGTCATTTACATGTGTATCCCCCAATAGACAGACAGATGCTATATATGGTGGTTAAGTTATATCACTGCAGTCGAGTATTATGTGTATTATGTGTGCCATAGTTTGCTGACAGATATTGCTGACATATTTTCCTTCTCCTTTTCAGGGCTATGGTTCACCAGCAGAACCCTATCTACTCCGCTGCAGAGGAGGAAGAGATACACCAGAGCCTGGTGCGGGATTTCGCTGTACTCTTTTCCCACACTAGCCAGAACCAGCAGGAGAGGGCTGCACTGTGGCAAGACCTGGTCCGTCGGGTAAATGACAAAGGCACACATAACCGGACATATGAGCAGGTACGCCATCACTGCAGTGATTTAATTAGAAATGTCTGTCAGCGTGCGTCGGATATCCACAGGCAGCAGCTTGCCACAGGTGGTGGGGTGTCTAGACACCCCCCCACCAGACTGGAGGGACTACTCCTAAGTGTTGTGGCTCCAGCACAACAGCAACAGCAGCAGCATACATGTGTAATGATGGAGACTGGAGCCACACAGCAGCAGGTAACATGCCATGTGTATAGTTGATCATTCTGTACACTGTTAGGTTATGCATGTATGAGGTGTGTCCTCATTTTGTAGCTGTAATCTTGGTAATTATTGTGCAAGAGTGATATCCTTAATATCAGCAGTACACCTGTGGAAGCTAACTGTTGCGCTACTGAACTGTATCATGCCCACAGTATCAATGGCACAGTTGTGCCCACTGACAATAAATGTCTCTTTTCTGCAGGTCCCTCTGGTGTAACAGCAAGGCAGCCTATCCATGCTGGTGAGTGTGTAATACCATTACCCTCAATACTCTTGATACTAATAGTAATAATAGGCTGAAGCAGTAGTGCTATGTGTTTGATTGCAGGTGTGTATGTGTCTGTGGGTTGATATCTCATATACTGAGGTGTGTGCATGTGTGCATGTGTGCATGTGTGCATGTGCCCATGTGTGCATGTGTGCATGTGCCCATGTGTGCATGTGCCCATGTTTGCATGTGTGCATGTGTGCATGTGCATGTGCCCATGTGCCCATGTGTGCATGTGCCCATGTGTGCATGTGTGCATGTGCCCATGTGTGCATGTGTGCATGTGCCCATGTGCGCATGTGTGCATGTGTGCATGTGCCCATGTGCCCATGTGCCCATGTGTGCATGTGTGCATGTGTGCATGTGCCCATGTGCCCATGTGTGCATGTGTGCATGTGTGTATCAGTGATGACATTGTGTACACATTGTAAACTGTGTTTCCTGTCTTACTCCCACAGGTTCTGGTGCTGCTCTGGTGTTGTGCAGCAGGGAACCTGAATCAGTTGCTGTGGATAGTGATAATGATGATACCTGTGTAATGGCACAGGTAGGTGTGCCAGGGTCCGTCATTGGTCAGCCAATTGACACTACACAGCTGTCGACCCCATCAATGTGCACAGTCATCCTGCCAATACATCCTTTGTCACCAATGTCCCTAGGTGATGGACAGGATACAGTGGGCATTGACCAGGGTAATGTGGTATCAGTGGCACATGCATCCCCACACAGCAGCCATGGCCAGGGTCCTGACATGGTACCACACAGGCAGACATCCAGGGGTTCTCATGGGAGCATCTGTGGGCATACTGCCCCTGTCAGACGTGCCCACAGAGGTCTTACAACCTCAGCTATGTTTCGGGCTGTAATGCAGGCACGTATGGAACAGTACACCAGACAGGGACTGAGGGAGCTGAGAACATGTCGCACAGCCATGAGTGACAGTATGCGTTATGTTGCGGCTGCCATCCGTGACTTCACAGAGGTCATTGACAGACATTGGGGGACACATTAGATCTGTACCACAACTACATGTCCATGAGCCAGGGCAATGGTGGACAGTTGAGGCGTCAACATGGCCGTATGCCAGTAACAGCAGCAGCTGGCAGCCATCGCAGACGACAACAGGCCCGCGGCCGCTCACATAGTGCCAGCAGCAGCCCCAGCAATGCTGGTTCTGTGCTGTCATCAGACCGCCCCAGGAGACCACGTGCACATGGCGCTGGACAGTCCCAACAGGGACCTGTCTCCAGTCACCAACCACCTGCTTCTGATGACAGTACCCAGTCTGGCTTAGTACCTGATATGGTCCATAGCACCCCTGCCAGGCACAGGTACCGTGTCCGTGGCCACAGACAGTGATCTGTATGACCTGGGAGGTACAGTCTGTGGCTGTCCACAAACACCTGTATATGGCAGCCATGAGGTGGGACTGTGTGCATTCATACACACATGCAAAGTGATAACACCTAGGGCTAATGCATACACGCACACACTGCATCAACATTGCCCCATCTTGTACTGCTGTCCCTCACCAACACACACACACAGACATGTCAATTGGTTGTATCAGTGGCAGACTCAGGCATACCAGGTACACACCCTGTGCATATGATGAAACTGTGCCACCTCCTGCAATCTGTAAATTTGGTGCAGGAACAGGTTAACATGGTGCTGATGCACAGGGTGACTACACAGATGTGTTGTAATAGTATGATGTTGACAACAGTACAGTGTAATGATATCATTGTGGGTATATACCAGCATGCCTGATGCAGTTACAGTATGAATGTCATTGTATTGTTTTGTACACCCATAGTAATTACCATAGTGTCCTGTCTGCACATCTTTGCATACTGGTGGTGAGGCTGTCAAGGGATGGCCACCTACATAGGTTGCACAGGGGATAAAACAATGTACATATTGATGGTCATGTCAACTGTGAGTTGCATGCTGTCCACACACGACTCTGCAATGAGGATGTTTCAGGATGTTGACATCTGTGCAGTACTACACAACAGGTTCAAGGCTCACAAGAACACACTAGCACTACAAGGTCACACCTCATACCATGCATGACAGCACCAAAACACAGAACTAACCATTACAGGAGGGAGAGTGTCCATACATGTCAAGGATACTGTGGTGCCAGGACAGGTAGCATACATCATACTAAGTCTGGAATTGCTGAGTGAGGGCTCAGTGTCTGTTATTTGACATGTGTATTATTACAGGTATGAGCACTTGGGTATCAGGCTAGTTATTCAACATTACGAAGGTATGTGGTCTATACACTTGTGTCTGACCTGTGAATGTCTGGGTACTGGCTTATAGTGCCTGCATATATGCACTGTTACGTACTGGAAGTCGTACACCTTGTTTGTTGTAGCATAGTCTACATACAGGCCTGCTGACTGTAGCTTTGTTTGTATGCATGTTTGCCTGTTATGTTCCTGAAACACTGATTCCACCTGCAGTGCAGATTTACAGTGCCTCTGTGGATCCCTAGTGACATCTGTATTGCTTACTGTACTGATGTCCATGTCTCACTTGACAGAACGTCACTGTTTGTCCTGTTTGCATGTAGCTTGCCTGTAACACATTGCATATGACTTACTTCGCATTTGCTCAAGACAGCATTCATATATGCCAGCACTAAAAAATCAGGAGCACTACACCCTCACATAGTCACCTTGAGTACCTTGTTCCCCATTGGCCCTATGTGTCGTTACTTAGTATGGGAGCCACAATGCTATGGTAGCATGTGCAAAGGTCACCTGTCGATCTACTCTCAGGTCCAGTTGGTGAATCTGTGAGTCATTTGGCAATGTTACAGCTGCCTCATATACACAGACAACCCTCTCCCCTTCCCTTACACGTACAACACCTGTGAGAGATGCAACCACATAGCCAAACTGGGGGCTAAGCTCTGTCAACTCAGCACTGGCATTCCCTGTCAGGTGGAGTGGGATACTACAATGAATACAGTACCGGTCTCCCATAGACCTGCCACGACCGCAATCCAAACACAGAAACACACAGGTACATTACTGGACTCTCAGAATAGCATCCTGCCTGAGCAGCTGACACCTGCAAAGCAGACACACAAGCAAACGTTAAGCCAGAGCAGAGCACGTGCAACACATAGCTCACAAATCCTGTGTGCCAAACAGTCACAGGCCATACGGCTTGACAACACACCTGCTACAGTTGTATGAGGTACCTCTATCATCAGGTACACTGAGGTCCTGCTCACCAGGCTGAACAAGGTGACGGTCATGCTGAGCTGCCCGTCGGGCACTATGATCCACCACATAACACAAGCATACCGGTCACTCCAAGGCATGTAGAAGTATGACTCAGTCATTGTCTGTGCCAGTGTGTATGACCTCTGATGCATCTCCCTGGACTACATGTTAGGGGACATAGAGGGGTTCTCTGAGCTTGTGGCACAGGCTGGTATGACCATGGCCTTGAGTAGCATCTCACCCTCACCAAGAATGCTGCCATAATATGTAGACAGGATCATCAGTTTCTGCAATTAACGTATGTTTCAGTGACATTCAAAGGGGATCCAATACCTGTCAGTGTGGGATTACATGCTGGACAAGCCACATTGCTTTGCTTGGGACAGCTTGCACCTGTCACCCATGGGCTATTCTATATTGGCAGAGGCTGTTGCTACACACATAGTGCCTTTGTATGCAAGGCTGACATTACATAGCCACCTACACAGGTATCACACGGGATAGGACACTAATAGAAATGCTACTCAACAGCAGCAGTGTAAACCTCAAGATACATGCAGTGGAAACTGTCCTTAGCATGGGGTACAGCAATATCCGTGCAGTAACAGACTCCTGGTACAAGGCTCCCAGGTGCACACCATCTGTGCCAGGTCATTCCTGATACCATGCTTGTTGTCCCCTACACATGCACCAAACCAGAACAGGGGGGATGTATCCAAAGGCACCTCAGATACACACACCCCCAGGTTGGTGGCACTGCACAAAGCATCAGAGCCTATCCATGTGCAACTAACAGTGGGTTAGACTGCCTTCAGGTTCATAGCCTGGCACACACCACACTCCCATACCCAGGAAACCCACTTGGCCTTCCTGACAACACTGGGAATATGACGGTCTCTACACACACCATTATATGGTTGTACTGCGACTACCCAAACATAGAGTGTGAGCATTACTCTAGCTCCAAGATCCTATCTGAAGGGTTCTTATCATTCATTCCCTACATTGCTATGGAACAACTTGTTACCACTCCCACAAGAGGTGACAACATGCTGCACCTGTTCATCACCAACACGTGGACTATATGCTCCAGACCAGTCATGTATCTCTCGCTGGTGGGATGACACCATCTACAACCCACACTGTCTAGTCACATACCACATGCAGCCCCTGCACAGAACACCACAGTCATACAGTTGTCTGATGCATATTCCATGTATTCACATGAGGCAGGCTTCGGACATGGGAACTATTGCAGTTCACAGGTACATATGTGTAGGTGGCACACACATACATCATGTGTGCATTGACATTACTGATATAATGTATGTCGTGCAATATTGGGAACAACACCCCACACACATGGACAAACTGTGTGACAAAACTACACATGGCGTTTGTAGGATACAAACCCCAACCTAACTATGTTAGATCACTTGTGAGAGACGCAGCAGCAGAGCGCGCTATTTGCATTACTGGGAGGATTGCTTTCTCCTGCTGTACTTATAGGGTGCTGACATCATCGGTGTTTAGACAGTGGAATATGCAGCATGTGTTGTGTAGTATTAGTTGCCAAAAGGGACATTTCTCTTACACATGGAATTGCACACACTACTCCCCCACACACACATTCACACACACACTGTGCACTTGCAGGTTTCAAACCCCTACCTAACTATGTTATGACACTTGTGAGAGACGCAGTAGCAGAGCGCGCTATTTGCATTACTGGGAGGATTACTTTCTCCTGCTGTACGTATAGGGTGCTGACATAATCAGTGTTTAGACAGTGGAATATGCAGCATGTGTTGTGTAGTAATAGTTGCCAAAAGGGACATTTCACTTACACATGGAATTGCACACACTACTCCCCCACACACACATTCACTTGCAGATTTCAAACCCCACCCCTACCTAACTATGTTATGACACTTGTGAGAGATGCAGTAGCAGAGCGTGCTATTTGCATTACTGGGAGGATTACTTTCTCCTGCTGTACTTATAGGGTGCTGACATCATCAGTGTTTAGACAGTGGAATATGCAGCATGTGTTGTGTAGTAATAGTTGTCAAAAGGGACATTTCACTTACACATGGAATTACACACACTACTCTCCCACACACACACTGTGCACTTGCGGGATTCAAACCCCTACCTAACTATGTTATGACACTTGTGAGAGACGCAGTAGCAAAGCGTGCTATTTGCATTACTGGGGGGATTGCTTTCTCCTGCTATACTTATAGGGTGCTGACATCATCAGTGTTTAGACAGTGAAATATGCAGCATGTGTTGTGTAGTAATAGTTGCCAAAAGGGACATTTCTCTTACACATGGAATTGCACACACTACTCTCCCACACACATTCACACACACACTGTGCACTTGCAGGATTCAAACCCCTACCTAACTATGTTATGACACTTGTTTGAGACACAGTAGCAGACCACGCTATTCACATTACTGGGTATAATTTCTGCTCCTGACATATGTATAGTGTGCTGACATCATTATGGATGAAGAGGTATGTACATCTGTTACTATCCATCAGTACAGGGGAGAGCATATCTATGCATTAACTTTGCACAGGCACAGTGGCCTACTGTACTGTGGAGGCAGATGCCAAATACACTGTGCATAGCCTTCTGTATTCCCTAGGGACAACAGTCTAGTATTGCACTCTACGGCCATATGTTTACCTGTCAGATGCAAGCATCTGTTACTCATATACTTTTTGTGGGTCTTTATTGCCATAGACTTCCCTGTCTCTATAAACAATGTGTGTACTGTGGGAGATGTTTGCATATGAGTGAGATCCAGTACTTCACTTATGTCTCTGTTGTAACTTCACTGTGTGCACTGGGCAGATGTCTGTATTGTGGGAGGTTCCTGTGTTAACACATAGAAATGCCAGATATGTGTGTGCAACTGCTGAACTGTGACATGGCCTAAGTGTGTCAGCATGCCCAGTTCTCAGTTTGCATGGCTTCTTGACTGACACGTCTCATTTATCTAAGTGTGCGAGCATGCCCAGTGTGACCTTTCCTTATGTTGGGATCTGTGGACCACCACATTTGTGTTTGTGTGTGGACGCCATCTATATATCACATGTACAGTTGAGGGTTGGACATCGGGTTGTGTTCTTACTGCCCAACTGCTTTGTGTCTGAACCTAACAGGCATTATGCTGTGCCTGCAGGGTTGCCATGGGATAGTTTGCATACAGTTGTCATCATCCTTTCCTGCTGACCAAACAGTTGTATTGTCGTATAGTGTATTGGTGCAGAACTTTCACTGTGGTGGACAGTATAATCGGTTTCAGTCCTATCACTGCTTGTAATATTTATAGTGAGCACACCAGACTGGTTGAGGGCCAGTTGTGCATATATGACCATGTTGCATTTTGTTCAGATATGGACAGCATAGTACATGATTGTCCGACATTGTTAATGTATTCCACAACTTGTGTGGACAGTGACAAACAATGGCCATGTGCCCTAGTCCATTTGTAATGTTAGTCAGAGAGCGTTTGTCCTTCAACACACATTTATTGGTGTTTGCCATGACATATGTCACGGTTAGTGTGCTGTGCCTGTCTACCCGTGACATACAGGTGATATCCAGGGTACACCTACCATCTCCCATCCAGTCATCATGATTCCTCTGGATGACAGTCACTGAGGGACTCCCTGGATATCCTGTAGTGGGAGTTTAGTCGTGAGTGGAGTGAGCTTCTGGGTTATGGACCAATCGGTACAGCATGTCCTGTTTATGTCTGTGCTGTGGTTCAGGCCTGTCAGCTGCATAGGTCACCAGCATTCAGTGTTTACATGGTGCCAAATGTCCATTGATACCAGGTTGGTCATGGCTCTATACATCAGGCACAGTTCACCTCCAGCCAGGCAGTATGGCACTGTGTGGAGCTGCAGTTTCTTTAATCAGGCGACACATGGCATCTGTTACAGCTCTGCGATCCTCCTGGTGGGGTATTTGTGTGGTCTTTCCAGTTGCTGCAGGTGTCTGCTATGGTACATCCCTGAAGGGCCATTGTACACAATTGTGAGGCTGCTGATGGATGACTGGAGAGGCACATTGACCTACCCTAACCAAGCTGTGCTTACCTTCATGATTAGGTGGGTATATGGTATGTTTCTGTAACCACTACAGACACATGGTTGTCAGATGCAGGATATCTATCACCTTGTGTCCCCAGGTCTCTTATTGCTCCTGATGTACTTAAGGGTTAACACCTATGTGGTAATTTCTGGCCATGTACTGTGTTTCCACAGGGGTTGACTATACACTATTCTGCATTTAGCTTGTTGACATGGTGATGGCACCACTTGTCTGTTTCTATGTGTGCCTTTTGTAGGTTGCTTGTGTCAGCTGGAGGGTCCAATATGGTGGGCAGTTTGTAGTCCTCTGCGAACCTGTTCAGACAGAGTCCTTCCATGTTGGCCTGTACCTATGTGACATATACAGCATACAAGAGAGGTCCCAGGACCATGCCTTGTGGATGCCAGTTGTACCTGGTTTGCAGTCTGCCATGGCTGCAGCATGTCTGACCAGGTCAGTTCTGTCCTTGAGCTGGTTTGCAACTCATCTACTTGCATAGGGGTTTATAGTTAGGCTGGTGTGCTTATCTGTACCGCAAACTAGGGTATTGTATGGAAGGGTTTAGCAAGGTCCAGATAGGCTGTGTGATCCACATTCCCCACATCAATGGCCTTGGTGCATGTTTCACATGAGTCAGACATGTGTAAGGGGCAGGATCTGCCATATGACAGCCACACTGGGTAGGGTCCAATGTCTGTAGGTACCCAATATCGTTATTCCTGGGATCCATGATCATCCTCTCCATTACTTTGCCAACCTAGATAGTCAGGGTTGAGGGGTGATAGTTTGCAGTATCCATTCAGGCACCACATTTGTGGTGAGGGACCACTGTTGCTGTACACTGCTCTTTGGGTACATATCCTGTAGTAGGACTGATAGTGCGCAGTACTGCTATTTGCTGTTCCATTATTCTTACAGTACTTGTTGTACACAACCTAGGACACCATCTGGTACCATTGATGCTGTGTGCTGTGCTTTGTGGATGCTGGCTGTTACCTCAGCATCTGCAATGTCAGGGGGCCAGCACTCTCCTGGGATAGATATTTGGCAGTTAAGTGCTGGGGGGAGTTTGGAAGGAATCTGTTCAGTAGGCTGTTGGCAATGTGTGTGGGTTTGGTGTATTGTTTGCAATATTAGAGTGCTGCAGAGCATATCTGTGGATTACCACCATGGTTCCTACCATCAGGTAGGACAGCTGTGTGATAATCCTTTGTGTCCTGCACAATTTGTATCATTATAGGTTCATAGGTTCATACTAGGCTATCTGCCCTGGCCTTGTTTGAGCATGGACAGACTGTGTGTGGGTCTCGACACCCCTTGCAATGTACATATTATGCCCACGTAGGGTTTACTTTACTAGATGTGACACAAGGATGGCCCCCAGTGTACACCTACTATCTCCCATGCACTTCATCAGATTTCTCTTGTTGAGTTTGTGTGTGGAGCTCAGCCTATCATGGACTGGGATTCTGTTCCAGAGTGTCAGGAGCCTCTGGGTTATGGATCTGTCCCTCCAGCACATCCTATTAATCTATGTGTGGAGGTTCAGATATCTCACTGTGGTGTGTCTGCTGGATTTGGGGTTTCTGCAGTGGAGCATGTCCATTCATTCTGGATTGGACATGGCCTTGTACATCAGGCATACATCACCTCTGACTGTGCAGTATGCTTCTGAATTGGGCTGTGGTTTCTTCAGCCAGGCTGCAGATGTCCAATGTTTGGACTCTTTATCCTGTTGGTGGGGTACATTTGGGGTCTTTTTAACTGCTGCAGGTGTAAGGTAAGGTACATCCGAACTGGGGCATTGTTGTCACGTATGGGCCTGATAAGCGAAGAGTATGGGGGCACAGTGACCTCTCTAGCTCTACATGCACATCCTTTCATATTAAGGTGGGCAATATAGCAGGTCTTCCTGGCCACCTTGGCAATGTGAGTGCCACATGACAGGTTACCATCCACTTGTGTCCCAAGGTCCCTGATTACTTCTTCCATACATAATGGATTGCCACCTATGTCATACTTTGTGTGTGCCTTGTTTGGTATTTGTTGAGACATTCATACTCTGCAGTGTCTTCAGGAAGGCTGACTGGGGTACCTGGGTTTGTGTGTGTGGTCTGCAGCAGGCTTCAAACAAGTACACAGTTTGAGCCAGTGTTACTTGCCCGTGGATAGTCCATGCTGCTTCTTGCTGTGGTACCAACCTGGGGGTGTGGTTATCCTTGATAATTACTGGTAGCCACACTCCTATTGTCATGTGTTCCATGTTTTGGAGCTGTAGAGCATGGTATGAGGCATAACCTGGTAGTATTAGGGTGCTCTTCTGGGCCTTGCCCAGGTTTCTGTTACAGAACACATATTATCATTCTCCATGCTGTGGTGGGTTTGGTCTGCATGCACCTTGCAGGTTAGAATTCTGGCATTGGGTAGCATTACGTCCAGGTTATTATCCCTTGTGCTACCTATGGTGGTGGGTTTGTGTTTCCAGACTTACCTATTCCAGGCACAGTGGGGGTGACAACAGCCTTTGCCAGTATCCACACAGCCAGGTGTGCTGGGTGCATGCCATCCCTAGCAGGTGGGGCATCATGTCTTGCTCAGCATGTCAGCCCAGGCTGTCAGCCATGTGTTCCCCCTTGCTAACAGCAGTACCTCAGCCAATTATTGCACTTGATCTTGTTGTCTTCATAGTGTGGCATCATGCTTGGTGAGGGTGAGATGTTAGGTAAGGTCTTCATGTTTGCATATACTAGATGGTGTTACATTGCTTAACACATGGCAATCATGCCTCAGGTGGTGCTGTAGGGCTGCCTCTGTTGGATGCACATACTACACTCTCTGCACATGTTTGAGAACAGGTTGTGTCATGTTAGGCATGAGTGAGTCAGAGAGGGGTATCATTCCCAGGGTTCCTACTGAGCCAGTGTATGTGCTATGCGTTGCCTCTTTGCCAAGGCCAGGGCATACTGGGCATGCCTCCTTCTGCCTACTGGGGCAGGCTCAGGTTGTTCCTCCTCCGAGTCACGCTCTGCCTGTGATGGCCTTGGCAATGGTGGGGGGCTGTTTGTCCCGGCCCTATGCTGGTCCTGCTGCAGCTGTTTTCGCAGAATCATGTTATGTAGCATAGCACATACCATGACAATTTGGGTACATGTAGTTGGTGAGTACTGCAAGGCTCCACCAGGTGTGTCCAGGCACCGGAACTGTGACTTGAGCAGCCCAAACACACGCTCTATTACATTACGTGTTTGTGCGTGTGCCTCATTATGGCGTTCCTGTTCGGGTGTGTGTGCGTTTCTGATGGATGTCATCAGCCACAGCTCCATTGCATATCCTGCATCTCCTACTAGGTGACCATGTGGGATGTCCCCATTGGCAAATGTCTGGTACAGCTGCATCAAATGCCAGATATGGGAATCATGGTTGCTCCCAGGGCAGCCAGCACACACATTCATTATTATGCCCTGGGCATTACACACGACCTGGCAGTTGATGGTGGGAAAGCCCTTGCAGTTAATGTAGGCCCTACCCCGCTCACCAGCTGGTGCTTTGATGCATATGTGCATGCACATGCAATCTATTGCACCCACCACCTCAGGGTATTCCGCTATTTGCTGGAAGAGACGCATATTGCTGGCCAATACCTCACAGGCATTGGGGAAATATACATGCTCACCGACATGTGCTGACATGGCATCCAGGAACTGGTGCAGTACCCTGGAGGCTGATGCCTGTGATATCCCCATCATATCACCAGTTGGTCTCTGGAAGGTACCTGTTGCTAGTATTCTTAGGCCAACACATACCTTGGTTTCCACTGGGATGGGTTCCCCTCTGTTGGTTCTGTGTATGAGGCGTGGCCTGCACAGCTCAGCAATTTGTTGCAGGAGGTCTCTGTCCACTCTATAGCGCTCCACTATCTCCAGCTCATGTAACCCCTGGTAGGTGACCCTGGGCCTGTACACTCTTCTCTGTCTCCTCACTGTGGGTTGTCTGGCAGCATTTGCATTGTCACCACCCTCAGCAAGTCTCCTATGTCTCCTTATAACAGCTATGGCAGCCCCTAGCATGTTTGGTCTGAGTGCAGCTTTTTCAGTTTTCACTTCTAATAGCTTACTCCTGTCTTGCAGTGTCTCTTGAGAGAAACATACTGCAATGTTGTTTGCAGTGTTTTAAGTGCTGGGCTGGGCTTGTATTCTGCCTGTGTAATTGCCTGCTTCTAATTGTTTTCACCTGCTACCTCTACCAGTATTCCCTGCTAGTTTCCTACTATTTCTTCTGCTTCCTTTTTCCTCTCTGTTTCCTCAGGGGGGAGCAGCGCGCATACCAGCGAAAACACGCTCACAGTGGCTACCATGCGCGCACACATGCTTAGACAGACTAGAATCTGCTTATTCAGATTAAAACACGTGCACACCAGCACAAACAGGTTTACAAATCTTTAAACAGGTTCCTACATGCTTCCTCTGCCTTACACGCGCGCACTCTGTCTTACTCGCAGCTCCCAGCGCTCACACATGCGCATGCACATACAGCAAGAAACTTTGGTGTTGGTCACAGTGTACACCTTCCATTTCTTGACTTTCCCATGCTTATCTGTTGACACTCCTCTTTTTATGCTGTGTGATTGACATCTTTCACATACCACTTTGCTCCAATGAGCTTGATTTCTTCCTGACATTCCCCCCGTGATGTCACCTATCTCCTACTTTGTTACTCCCCCTTATCTAACTTTTACACTACACAGAATGTGCTCATTTGCTATGTGACAGTGTGATTCACTATCCTACCACTCATTTACATAGGATTGCCTACTAATGCTTAGTTACATGTCTTACACTCAGCTTCCCCCTTAGCAACCACTAGACGGTGGCCATGTTGTTTTTGGTCTGCTAGTCCCTGTATTGCAAATCCATGCATTACATAAAACCCACATTTGTGGGTTTCAAACCTTTATTTTTCTGTTTTATATAGCGCAGCCCGTTTGCGCGGGGCTGCACTGCGTTTAAACCTTGCCGATCGCCAAAAAAAAATTATTTTATTTCATGTTTGCATCGGGTTACCATGCCAATGGCCACATATTTGGCCATTTTCATGCTGACTGCAACATTTGCACACTTTATTTGGAGCTGTCATGGCTCCACTGTATTATTTGCAGTAACGTACTCAGTTGTCAACTGAGTACATTTCTGCACCTAACACGACTCTTACACAGGCTGGTTTCAGCTTCGTGGATCGCTAATCTACCTCATTTGCATGCCTTTCGGCTGCAAGTGAGGTGATTAGCATATCCACGCCCTGCCCGTGTAAGAGTCGTTTTAGCTGGTCTCTTACACGTGATTTCGGGCTGTTCCTGGATCGCGATGGCTGCATGGAGTCTTACACGACTCTTAGACTCCATGCAAGCCATTGTGAATCCTGCCCCAAGTGATATAAGATCAAATACACTTTCAGTTGAAAAACAGTAGTGCAAAAAACATTTGCTCTACTAAGGAAACATTTCTGGGGTGGCACGAAGTCGGCAAGGCTACAACAACCTTCATGGAGGGCGCTGTGCTCTTAAATTAGTGTTACGTATAATCAGTGTGTAATAACTACAGCTCCAAAACCCAGCCATACTTCTTAACCTGTTAGCACAAGAAATCTGGATAAAGACTAAAATAATGGGGAGACAAAGGCCAATAAATAAGGACATATTTTTAAATGTTGCTCTTATAAACTTAGAACGTTGCTAGAATAACAGATTTTGTGTTAGTTTGCATTTTCTGAAGGATATGAAGTCTGAAACTCAAATGTATGTTATTATTTATTGACTTCAAGTCCTCAATGATTTGGTAGAAAAACACAAGTTTTATGATGAGCAGACCAAAAATGAAGCAAAAGTCTGGAAATTCTGTGAAAATCTGGACAGTTAAGACATATGAACCCCTAAAAACAAAACTCTGCAGGGGAAAACAGTTCACCTTTTACTGAAAATTTGTTCACTGAAATAGTCAGCACAAACCCTGACACCTTCATCTGAAATATTTATGAGCATTCCATGGAGTGTTTTGTTATACTTATAAAATCATCTTTAGTGTCACTGTCCCTTGGAGATAAATAAAGATGCCCACTCATAGTGATTCCCTTCAAAAAAGCTTTTTTTAACAATTTGCCCCAAAATCATAAGTGTAATTTAAATGTATTACACACCAGCATAGTTTTGTTATACTGCGGTGGTGGTGCTGTGGTAGCATTGTCGCCTCACAGTTAGATGTTGCCCATTTGATTCTCAGTTAGAGCGTCTTCTGTGTGGCGACATGCGTGAAGGGGCGTTCCTTCATTGAAGGTTGTGCGTTAGGCCCGGCAAGCCAGCACGTAAAAATCTCCGGCCAATCATTAGCGGACCGGAGTTCTGCTGTGGCGACCCCTAACCGGGAAAAGCCGAAAGACACAACAACACACCAGCATAGCTTTGTCGCCTCACAGAAAGACGCTGTTCGGTTCGATTCTCAGCTCGAGCGTCTTCTGTGTGGAGACATGCTTGAATGGGCATTCCTTCATTGAAGGTTGTGCATCAGACCTGGCAACTTGGTACATAAAAATCTTCTGCCGATCATTAGCAGACCGGAGTTCCGCTGTGGCAACCCCTAACCGGGAAAAAGCCGAAAAACACAAACACACCAGCAGTTTAGGGTGAGGCATACAGACTACTCTTTGTTGCAGCATGACTGTAGCAGTAAAATAGTAGCAGCTGATCCATTACTTTGTATACTGTTCTAATACTCCCATATAACAAGCAGCAAGAGAAAGGCAAAAGACTAGCATCTAAAGAAATGAAGGAGGAAACGTTCAACAGTGAAGCTAATGTAACTATTTTAGTTTAAGCAAAGATGTGATAAGTTGCAAGAAACTTTTGCCTTCAACAGTACAGTTGTGGTACACAAAATGTCATGCAGTAGAAGAATAAATGGTACCTTCATTTGAGAATGTTAGCTGAAGCCCATTTGGCTATGCTGAACAGATTTGATGTGCTTCTAAGTTAATTTTACATAAGAACAGAGTCTGTCCATCCCCTGCATGTAGGGAGCTGCACTCCCTTTATACTCCAACCTATATAAGACCTACAGATAGCTTAAACCTGAAGAATACATTAAAAATTGTGTCACTGGAAGCCTACTTGATGCACTATCTGTGATCAAATGGGCTTCAGCTAATCAGTACCTGACAAAATAAATATCTTTAAGGGGGAACCAGTTAGTGCCTGCAATATGTGGACAGTAAAACTGCACTAGTGAATGTGTACAGTCATACACATACCACCTGGTACAGCTGCCAAAAGGATGTTTGTTTAGTGAATCTTTCAGGAAATAGTTCAATTCAATATGGCAGCAATTAGACTGATAGGAGATTTGGGAGTACAAGTACACAATCATAATGACATGATGCATCCCTAAAGGAACAATAAAACTTTTATCAGGCTTAATAGACATCTCCTTCTGGCAAAGAAGCCATGTTGTTTGCTTTTCTGGGAGTTGTTACCTTCTAGAAACACTACTATTCCTCACCTCAGATTTCTTTCCTTGAGCTTCCCTGCTGCTTCTGTTAAAATAATCGGTCTGCAGGTCCCTAGATTTTAATTGCTCCCCAGCTTGTGCAAGGCTGCTACATTTGCTGTATTCCAGTCATAAAGCATTTATGCAGTAATCAGTGGTGTATTAAATATTTCCATCAACGAGTCTGCAAAGACACTGGCCAAATTTCTCAGGACTCTGGGACGTATCCCATATAGCTCTTGTGTTTTATCCTGCCTAAGGATAGCTAGTTCTCTCTCTCTGCCTCCTCCATCTCTGTCCTGGTGTCTGTCTACTGTCTTCCTCATTGTCTTCTGCCTCTCTCCCAGCATAGCATCCTTGGGTTCCTATTGGAACAAAGAATTTTCAATTGTTCGAATCACTAAAGGCCGACCTCTAATGATCGATCAATTGAAAATTCGAATTATTCAAAATAAACATAAAAAAGAAAAAGTAAAGGGTGTAGGCAGGGGGGGCAAGCCCCACTGCAACCCCCACGTGGGGTGCTGTGCCCCCTACACCCCCCTGCTACTTAAATATACCATGTTCCTTAAAGTGCGATCTTGGAGTTGGTATATTTAAGTAGCGAAGGGTGGGGGGTGCAGGGGGGCTTGTCCCCCTGCTTTAACCCATTAGGGGATGTTTCCTTAGTTTAATTTATTTATTTTTTAATCTCGAAGTTACGGAACTTCGATCATATGGTGTCGACCATATGGTATTCAAAGTTCCGTAACTTCAATTTTGTAATAGGTAACCAGCATCCTTGCCTTGCATCTCTCTGTCTCTCACTGTGAAGAACTATAGCAGAACAATCATTCAGTACATATGCTATTGCCCACTCTTCTTCACTCTCCATCCCATCTTTACTCATACTGATTAGGTCTGCCCTTCTGTTATACAAGTAAAAAAAGCCTTTGTCTCCATTCTTGATCCCTAATTCCACCTCCCTTTCATCTTGCACATTTATTAACCCCACTGCCTTTGTTGCCTTTCTGCCAGCCACCTTGTACTCCTCTGCTTCTTCACTTCTCCTTCACACCTGTTCTAGGTAGTGCAATTTGTCGTAAATACTAGCTTCACATTATTATTTACCCACACTGGACTTCTCCTTTTTTTATCCTTTTTTTTAACCTTACTCACACCTTTGCCCATAACCCTAACAACTCCATGCCTGACCTATTCTCATAGCTTGCTTGCTTGATTCCTCAATTTAATCCCAGTCTTTTAACTCATCTTTCACCCTCTCACCCAGTACAGCTTTACCAGCTCTCATAATATTTCTCTCCATCATATTTATTGTTGTATTCTTACCTTCCCCTCCTTCTTTAAACTACACAGTGGCAAGATCGCTTCTTGATAATGGTGCCTGAAAGTAGACATCAACAACCCCAATGGCACTGGTTAGGACCACATCTCTTACTTTATCTTTCCTGGTACAGTCCTACTGCATTTGGCTAGACCCTCATATTTTTCAGCTTCTGCTGCCTGATTGTTATGCAGCTTGGACTCTCCCAGTTGTCTGTTGGTTGGAGGATAACCATTTAATTAGGTTTGGTATCCAGCAAGCTGAAGCTACATGAGATAGAATCTCTTTAGGATTAACAAAACCATGTGGAGTATACCTTTCAACTGTACAGATTTTAACACAATGTCCAGATTTTTGCCTCATATTTTTGGTCTGTTTCTCATAAAATTGTGGTTATCTGGCAAATCAGTGGAAAATTATTCAAGGTCAGTGTCAGAACATAATGATGGACATTTGAGTTTCAGACTTCATACCCTTCAGAAAATTCATGCGACTGCAAAACCTGTTATTCTATCATTTTTTTAAGTTTGTAAGAGCAATACTTAAAAAGTGTCCCTATTTTTGGATCTTTGTCCCCTATTACTGGTGGTTTTGTCCAGATTTCTTGCTGTAAGAGGTATATTAGGACTAGCTTTTATTTAACATTTATTGACTGGGAAAGTGCAACTAGGACATAACCTATTTTAAGTGGAGGCCTGGGCAGAAATGCTCCAGATGCATGTCTTTGGAATGTGGGAGGAAACCAGAGCACCTGGAGGAAACCCACATGAATGCAGGAAGGACATGCAGACTCTGCACAGAAGGCACCCTACCTGAGAATTGAACCAGAGAACCTCTTCTTGCTGTGAGGTAGCAATGTTAACCAGTGCACCACTGCACCATATTACTTTCTTTAGCTGTTATAACAGCTTTTTATTGGCAGATTTGGTACTTCAAAAATACCAATCTATTTTCCTGCCCTACTCATTTCTTTTCTTTTCCTGTCTTTCATCTTCATCCCTTGATGTGTTTTAAGGAACTGCAAACTGTATCAGTCCACCAGCACCCCTCCACTGCCTTAAATATCTAAGCACATAACACCTATCCACTGCCTTGTCTCATTCTTAATATGCTTTTTTTTTGTTTTCTGACCTCACATCTGATACTGTCATTTATATATGTTGTTACACCATCTCCATCTCTCCCTTGTCTTTCATTCTACAACAATCTACACCTCCACGTCTCAACCCCTGTTGTCACTGGCCTATGTTTCTATGATACCTGCAATGTCCATCTTACCTGCCTGCATCACTACCTGCAACATCCAGTCTTCATAACCAGGCTGCTTATGCTATAGAGCAAAACTGCCCAGCCATGATCTGATTACCTCTGTTACTCTGCTATGTTTTTTGACTCGTTTTACCTTTTTTCTGTTGTCTGAACTACATTCCTTTTTTGCTACTGGAACAATCCCCTTTCCATCTTAGTTTAAAGGAAAGACAACTGAAATGTAGCTTTCCAACACAGCACGCAACACTGCTTTCCTTTCTGGACTAAAACCGAACCTGTCCCTTGCACAGGGCTGGACTCTCTGCCAGGTCTCACAATTACTCCCATTAGTCCCAAGCTTTTTTCCCTTGCCCACTGCAATGGTCAGTCATTGTGTTCCCTAATCCTCCCTTCCATTAGTGCATTGGCTCCAGGTACAGGTAACCATTCTGAGAATCATATTTTTTGGGCTGTCTGGCCCTGCTTGCTACCACTTTAGTTATCTCCTGTAATAGGTCACTACTGCCTACATCCAATATAACATGCATCCGCCCCTCCCCCTTGATGACCAGTTTGGTCACCTCCTCCCTCATCTTACTGGGTTTAAGTCCTGAGGTCAGTTTCACTGAAATGTAGTTGATCTTGTCTCCCTTACCAAAGTGGTTAATCCTCTGTGTGATTGTGTGCATTCACTGAAACATTCCCTGTGCCAAAGATGTTTCTTATCTTCTTCACTTCCAACCTCATGCTATTATCCCTCCTAACCACAAATGGTAGCCACTACTTTCATCACATCTGCCCTTCTCACTAGCTGTACTGACTGCATCTTTCCATGTGTTAAATCTATTTTTTCCCTGCCTTCCTGTTTTTTTTCCTACAAAACTTCTTTCATCTTATGCCTCTCCCACCTGGCTGAATGCCCCTCCCTGGCCCTTTCCTTCTTACTCTTCTTGATGGGTAGGCGCCTCCATGGCTACCTTTGTTTCTTTATCCCCGTCATCAGTTGTCATTGCCCTTTGCATCAATTCTTCCTCCCTGACTTCCTTCTTCTTGTCCTTCTTTTCATGGCTGTATCACCCACTTTCTCCCATCATCCTCTTCTGCCACATGCTATCCAATAGCCCTATGTTACCTCTTCCTTTCCAGCACCACTCTAATCCTTCCTCATCTGATCAGCCACTCAACTACCATCTCTAGTTTCCACAGCCTCTAATGAAGCTCCCCAATTCTCCTGTACACTCCACATCCTCTGCTAACCCAGATGCCCATGTGCCAGCAGGATTTAGTGAAGCATTTGCTCTGCTCTAGCCTATGTTAATAGAGGAAGCACAGGAAGTAAGATGGTGCAAACCTTTAATGTGTTCTTCAGTAATGGGGATTAGCTGAAGTGGGGGTGAAAGTATAAAGCTATTAAAAACAACAAGGTGTCCATAAGGACATTCCTGTTTGCTTACAAGTAATGAGTAGATGTATCTGTAGATCATGAAGGGTATCAAAAGTGTAGGCAATATCTATAAAAGCAGAAAAGAGAAGTAACCCTATATAAAAATTGAAGCATGATGTGTGCATGCGTGTGTGTGTGTGTGTGTGTGTGTGTGTGTGTGTGTGTGTATGTAAAAGCTGTTGACTAAATTAGCCACTAGCCACACATGTCCCTTTGCAATGGTGACCCAGAAGCTGTGGCTAGTTAAGTGACTTGTACAGAGTCATACAGTAGGCAAATGAAGGTGGAAAAAATTAAACTATGTACCTCAATTACAGGAAGCAGTGCATCAACAACACAGAGCCTTAGTTCTCTTCACTAACTGCCAGACATAATCAGAATCTGTCTAGCGCAGGTGACTACGGCAAAAAATCGAACTAGAACTTTACTAGAAGAATACTGGTAATAAGAAAATTAATTATGGAAAATAGAAATCAAATATACGGTCATATAATTTTTGTTGTAATCAGTGCCATTATTTTTTGAGTGAGAATTGTTAAGTGGTGGTCAACTGTAACTTAACTAATGGGTCTATTTTAACTGACCTCTTACAGGACATTAAAAATCTTAGCAGAATATACAGTGGGGTGAATTGGAGTGGTGGTACCTTGTGTCACAGCTGCTACCTCACTGCAAAAGTGTGCAGAACAAAGATTAGCACTGTGAAAGAAGGCATAGAACCGAAGTAATGTATTTTCAAAAAAAAGAGTGTCACCTTGTTAGTAGGTTTAACTATAGAACACTTCAACAAAGTGACACAGAATAAACATATGCTGTAATGAGATCAACATAAAACACAAAGACCCCTATAGTGACAATGCCATTGTCTAAAAGCCTATCCTCTCTTTAGATCAATATGAAACATGCTTCAGCTCTGCATTGATAATGGCTGGTCTAGTAAGCAGATCAACAGCATATCAACCAGATAAAGGCAGAGGTTATGTAATGGTAGTTATGTCACACAAAGAGGGAATGCATAGTGTGGCTAGGGCAAGAGAGCAGGGCTAAGCTGGTAGAAGAGCCGAGGCAGCATTACTGTAAGCAGAGAGGATGAGTGACATTAGGCATATACATAAATAATGTAAAGGTTACCCTGTGTTGTGGAGAAGAGTGTCATTTAAGGTAAAGTGGAAATAACTTGTGAAACCCCTGGCTCTCATACTTAGCTTGGGACTCACACCACCACTCATACCTTGATAGCCTGTGTTACTTCGCAACATGAAGTGGAGAAAGGAAATAAAAATAGAGAAAACCAGAAAAGATGAACTAATACGACCTGGAAGAGTAATTAATATTCAAGATGTATTGGCAGATGTAACTGACTGAGGGACATCTGGTACAGATAGAAACAGGGCACTCTTGAACCACCTCTTAACGTCTAAGGCATAGTTCTCAGATGTAGTCAGTGTGTGCATTCACAGTGGTACAACTCTAAAAGAAAGTGACAGAGATTAACGAAATTTATAAGCAAAACACCCATGAACCAGCTCTTAGTTTCTGAAATCAATCTCTCACCTGGGTCAACACAAGTCAGTTGAATTGCAATACAGCCAAGTTACATAATTTTCAGGATAGGCTGGTGTAAATGCCTAATTCCTGAAGTATTTAAAACATAATTATCGGACTAACATTTACTATCACCCATTTTCAGAAATCAGTATAACTTAGTGAAATTAAATAAACAAACAGGTATCCTGTGGGTGGCATAAAACCAAGAAAATTATGACAAACACCAGTAAAATTCAGAACATTGACACCAGTGTCAGCATTCTGAATTTTGTTGTGTTTTGTCATAACATAGTGAAATTATTCAGGACCAGCTGGCCCCCATATACAGAGGAAGAGTTATTTATTACTTGGCTCCAGACACACTGGGGAGGAGTGGGAGTGAGTATGTGATACTGATTAGCCATAGAGGCAAGAGGCTAATGGCAAAGTCCTGCCACATGAGCGACATGAGCTCCATCTTGGTGGAAAGCCAGACATTTCAGCTTCTACAATCTGGGACTCAGAAAACTCAAGTCTGGTAAGGATTACATGAGCACACTGGCAAGACCTACAAGTATGTGGAAACATGCACTTGCAAGACACTGGTTGCACCATAGTATCCGACTGTACTTTCTGGCTGAAAAGGTAAGATATGTTAGTGGTAAATAGAAAGCTACCCCAATGAATGATGGGAGAAATCAATGGGCCAGTAGATGGATAAAACATAATGGTAATGGGCAAACATAGTCCAAAATGATGATAAAAATCACCCTGGATCCAGCTTGCACATATAAGAAAGACTCTGTATATACCAAGTATAATATGTCACATAGTAAGCAAAACAACACACTTTGCACCTACTTATGAGAGTAAAAAAACAACTGTTCTTCTGGTTATACATTCAAATAATTGGAAAAAGCAGAGCTAGGCATGAAGTGAACCACTGCCCTCCTGGTTTCAAGGGGTGAGGAAATATTTAAATAATATACTCTGTGTGTGCTTCCTGACAACAGAGAACTGCTAGGTAGTAGAAATGCTAGATATAAACTGAGGCATAATTTAATTTTATGCATGCACAGGCAATGATTAGGGATCATAACTCCATGTGACAGCTATGAAGCTTAAGGGATGAGGAGACTATTAGATAATCACACAATGCATTTCATGCCAGTACCACAGCATAAGAGCAATGTAGATGTATTTTATTACTGCAATAGATGACTCCCAGCTGTTCTACTGCATTAGGTGATCCTAGCTATTCTGCTACTCAGTCCGGTGACTCCTGGGTATTGTATTACAATATCAGTTGAATGACAGGTGTTGTAGTACTGCATCAAGTGATTAACAGGTACTATACTACTTCATCATGTGTATATTCAAGTGTTGTAATACTGTATCAGGTGAATTACAGGTATCTTACTTCTGCATAAAATGGTTCCCTGGCATTGTATTCCTGTATCAGGTGACTACCAGGTGCTGTACTACTTTATCAGGTGACTAACAGGTTTTATGCCATTGCATCAGATGACTCACTACTGCACCATGTGACTTCCTATTATTGAACTACTGCATCAAGCGGTTCCCAGGTAGTGTACCACATCAGGTGACTAACAGATATTGTACTAGTGCAGCAGGTGATTCCCAGATGTTTCACTGCATCAGGTGAATGTGAGGTGTAGTAGTGCTGCATTAAGGGATTCCCAGGTAGTGTACCACATCAGGGGACTAACAGATATTGTACTAGTGCAGCAGGTAATTCCCAGATGTTCCACTGCATCAGGTGAATGTGAGGTGTAGTAGTGCTGCATTAAGGGATTCCCATGTAGTATACCACATCAGGTGACTAATAGATATTGTACTAGTGCAGCAGGTAATTCCCAGGTATTGTACTACCATATCAGGTGAATATTGTGTTTGGCATATTGTACTAGTGCATCAGGTGATTCCCAGATGTTGTATAACTGCATCAGGTGAATACCAAGTATTTTACTACTGCATAACAAGCTTCCCAGGTATTCTACTACTATATCAGGTGAATATCAGGCATTTGCTACTGTATACTGTGATATCTGGTGTTTTACTACACATCTCGTGACTCCAAGGTATTATATTACTGCATAAGATGACTATGACATATTGTTCTGTTGTACCAGATTACTACCAGGTGTTCATTTCTAAATTAGTTAACTACCAGGTATTGTCCAACTGCATCAGGTGACTTCCAGGTGTTGTACTACTGCATAAGATAGTCCACAGATATTGTACTGCTATTTCAGTTGACTAACATGAGTTTACTGTTGGATCAGGTGAGTGTCAGGTGCTGTACTACTGCATCAGGTGACTTAACAGGTGTTTTATTACTGTATCAGATGGTTCCTATGTATTACGCTACTATTTCAGTTGACTACCAGATGTTTACTGTTGCATCAGGTGAACGTGAAGTGCTATACTACTGTGTCAGGTGACTACAGGTGTTGTACTACTGCATTAGCTTTTGGGAAATCAGGTGGTGACCTGTTTAATTAATAATGTCAAGGACTGAAGCACAGTTGTGTTTTGCTAGGTTACCACAGCATCCAGTTTTTATTCATTTATTATTTTGTTGATCAGATTTGTCCTTACAGAGGAGCACATGGGAAAAAAAACTGCAGTAGAGAAGCACTGAACAATCTTTATAAAGTTATGCAGGACCAGATAGCTGTCTTACTTATTAGTTTTTGTATTCTGCTTTAGTAATGGATTTGTAATGCAAAAGATTAGAACCTAAGAAATGCTGATAGTTGCTGCTCGTGCTAGCATACTGCAGCTGTGCTGCATAGAGTAATATACTGTTGTAACTCTTAATAGTAAATGTAGCATGTTGTTTTTCTGCTGTTACTAGGAATGAGTTGCTTGTGATAATAACACTGTATTTGTATACATAATTGCTGAAGGTAGCTATTTTTGTTACATTGTTACAATCCAATTGAGTTTTGCTGCCGCATCTGTTCTATCCTATAGCATCATGTATATATATATATATATATATATATATATATATATATATATATATATATATATATATATATAGTATGCTTTTGCTTGTAATTACTAGGCATAATACTTGTCGGGTCTGTAGATGTTGGCTCTGTTATAATATGTATGAAATTTTTACAGTCTGTAGTCTTTTTTCAACTGTTTCTACACTAAATTAACATAGCCAGCGAATCATTCTGAAATATACTTTGCTGTGCTGTCTTTGAGCCGTTCTTACCAAGCGTGTAGAATATTGCCTGATGGTTAAATCTCCTCCTGCATGCACTTACAATCATTTTATCTGTCTTGTTTCCTTCCTTTCCTCCTAGCCTTCCCCCATAACCATTTTGAAAAGCCAATACCCAGTGCTTGTTCCTGGACTTAAAGAGCCTTAACCAATAACGGTCACACCACCAAACAGCAACCTACCAACTACCTCCAAAATACAGTTACAAAGTATGAAAAGAAGTTAACTGCCATTGTAAATTGAAACCTTAAGCATTTACTTAAAACTAGAGGTCTTTGTAAGACTAGCTAGCCACAGTGAGTACAATATCACAAATGCCTAGCCGTTCCACTTACTGGCCTGCTCACTATCTACCTCCCCCATTCCAAAATCTAAATATGCTCCTTTAACTAACTAAATAAATTATCCGGCATATCTCTTACTGTTTCAACCCCTTCCCAGTGACTAAAAGACCACCTTGCAAACAGGAAAGCAGACAAGGGAAAAGACTACTGTTTTTCACACTATATTTGGCTAATATCATTTCTCCTCGAACAGATTTTTACTTATTGATTATTTTTGGAATATCCTCTGTTTCAGGTGTAGCCCCACTCTGTTCGCTCCTTCCCCACCCCCCATATACTTTCCTTTATACTTTACCACCTGTTTCCTTCTACCCTAAAACCCCTCCCCTTCCTGTACCTAGGCAAACTCCTACAACCTACTCCTAATATACTTTGCACATAGCAACTAATTTCTACTACAGTCCTTTTTCCCAATATTGATCCCACTATTGTCAATCAACCTTTCTTAACTTTCTTTCTCTAAATCTCAACCTTGTAATAGCCATTACCTTTGTCCACTTCTCCCACCTATAATACTTCTTCTCTCATCAATCATGCCTGTCGCAGTACTCTCTACTCTACTCCTGCTTCCACTATTCATCCTACACACTATTACATTACCTCCCACACTCTTAATCCCCTTGTCATAAATATCCTACCTACCCACACACACATAGCTTCTCTTATCCACAGCAACCTATAGCTATCTCTGCATCTATGTTTCCCATGAATACCCTAGTCTCTAAAATAGAAATTCCTCGCTCCCACTCGCTAACATCCAAAAACAAGACAAAGTACCTTAACTACTACCCACTAAAAATGAAACCTCACTATTATCCTATGACCCTGCTCTTATCAGGAGACATTCAACCAAATCCAGGACCTATTTCTAACACTACCACCCTGCTAAACACCTCTCCCAACTCTAGCCACTCATCCACAACTAATAAACAAACATCTTTCTATTCTATCAGTACCCAAAGCATCCTTAACAAAGTAAGCCAATTTCATACAGGAATATCTAATCACACCCCAGATGTTACTTCTGTAACTGAAACTTGGCTAAAACCCCAAAATCTAGATAAATATGTTCTCCCTCAGGATGCAATATACTTTGCTTAGACCACCTAAATAAAAAAGGAGGTGGAGTTGCCATAGTTTACTCCAATAACCTCACTCTCTCCCATCCTAAGCTACCAATCCCCTCCTTTTCACCTGGTGAAGTACTGGCAGCTAGCCTTAAGCTCAACAACTATACTACCATTACAGTAGTAGCCATCTACATTCAACCTGGGGACAACATCCCCTTGTTGGAAAACATTTTCTCATATCTCTCTCAAAACATCCTTAATGAAACCATCCTCCTTGGGGACGTAAATATTAATTGGCAAATCCTCAGTAATCCTAACTCTCCACGACATATAAATCTATATGGATTTACAAAACTAATCTCTCAACCTACCCATATTAATAACTCATTTTCCTGGTGTCCAAATAGACTGAATACTTGTTTCAAATCCCTGCAAATACCACAATTCAGAAACACTTCCTGACTCCCTGAGTGATTACTCACCAATACAAGTGCTCAGATATACTCACCATTTCTCTGAACCACACAGGCTTATCACCTGCCATAAACTTTCCAACTTTAACCCTGAAACATTTAAAACCCTCCTCTCTAGAGTTAATTGGAACTTCCTCATCCAGATCTCACTTGATGAAGCAGTCCAAGCCTTCAACTCAACTTTCCTTAACATCTTAAATTCACTAGCCCCATCCAGGAAAGTTCAGATAAAAGCTAACATATCCCCCTGGCTATTCAAAACTACTTGCACCCTTATGAAAACCAGAGACAGGGCTTGGAAAATATGGGTAAAGTCTAAACTCCCCACCGACTTGCAAAGGTATAAAGAACTTAGAAATCAAACAAAATACTCATCAATAAAGACAAAAATGATTTCTACTATAACCCCCAACAACTTTTTTTTTTACCCTTTCATTGTATTTTATTGGCATATGCTGTACAAATCATACTTACAATTATTGAGCAACTAAAATATAAATGAAAACCAGAAGAAACTCCATGCACAATTTGCCATATCAGTATGAGGAAAGCTCCATACCACAGTAAATATAATCATAAACAATAAATGTATCCACCTTTTACTAAACAGTAGGTTGAATTTTCTGTCATAGAGTTAATTTATTTATGATTTTTTCCTCCATCGTTAGACGTTCTCCTAAAAGTAAAGTTACCTGCTTGTAAATTTTACTAGTTTTTTTCAGCTCATTAGAATTGTTAGGGATGATTTTATGATCAGGCATGACTTTTGGCCAAGAGATATCAAAGTGCACAGAACAACAGTCACCATTCTTGTCTTCCAGAACTCATTGTTCTATAAACTGTATAACCACAGAGCGATCTTGGCCAGCGAGTAATTATACATTCCATACTGTTGTTTTCAGTTACATCAGCTTAACTTTGTGATGCTTTCTTTGTAGCTATAATCCTGTTAAGTCCATAATTGCACTTCTCCTTTATATTTGTTATATTATTTTTGTAAGGCAATCATAAGGCTTTATAAATATATTTTATATTCTCGTTTATTTTTTAGCGGGAACATATGATCACTTTTTGTACTGCTGCTGCATAAAAGCACAATTCAATTCTTATTTTTTTCTATGCAGCAGTAGAAAGGATTTGTTCTGCATCATTAATATTTTATAGTCAATTACTGCTGATTTTGAGTTTGATATTCAGACTAATATAACTGCGATACTGAAATACGACACAATAGAAAATAAAGCTTTTATTGTGTGGAAACTAAATGCCTGGCTCTGCTCACAAAGAGAATAAATGCCATGTGGTAGTTCAAAGTATAACCAAGGCTGTCTGATTTAAATGTTGATTATTTTAGTATACCTACCCCCCAGGAACTTTAAAATATGATCAAAAAAAATTCTTTAATGCCATAAACCAAATACTACATCCTGGCAACCTGACTTCACCCAATCCATGTCCAGACAGATCACCTGAAGAGACAGCCAACACCTTCAACACGTATTTTATAGAATCAATATCCAAGCTATTTAACCCTAACCCCAACCCCTCTAACACCAATACTTCTAACTCCCCTGCACCTTCTCCAACTACTAACTCTGCAAACACCTTCTCCCTTAAAAATGTTTCCACTACCTATATAAAAACTCTACTCTCTGAGCTAAACCCAACTTCCACATCCCTTCATATTTTCTCCAGATAGCAGCTCACTCCCTTGCTCTGCCTGTATCTATCCTAATCAATTGCTCCATCTCTGAATCTAAAGCTCCATCAATCTGGAAACAATTCTACACTGTACCTATTCATAAAGGAGGTAACTCCTCAGAAATCTCTAATCTCAGACCTATTGCTATCCTCTCCCCTCTCTCCAAATTCCTGGAGAAATGTATGCACAAACAAGTTATGCAATATCTCATACAGTAAAAACTGCTCACTCCCACACAGCATGGTTTCTGACCTAAGCATAGTACCACCACAGCTCTACTCTCCTTCCTCAATACTATTACTCTATCCAAAAATGAACATAAACTTATCTCTTGTCTATTCCTTGACATCTCAAAGGCATTCGACACTGTATCTCACTCTCTGCTGCTGAACAAATTGTCTGACCTCAACTTCTCCCCTGATACAGTTGCATTGTTCTCTGGCTATCTCACTGACAGACTGCAATCAGTGAGATGGCACTCTGCACTATCTACTCCCCTTCCAGTAAGAACAGGTGTCCCCCAAGGATCCATTCTAGGACCACTACTCTTTAATATCTTCATCAACTTACTCTACTCCTTCTGTCCTCAGTCTACCATTGTCCAATATGCGGACGATTCTACAGTCATCACTGTTGCCAACCCACCCTCTGAACTCCTATCAACTACCCAGTCATCCTTTAACTCAGTCAAGACGTAGCCCTCTAATAACCAGCTCATCCTCAACCCTAAAAAAACAAAACTACTACTCTTTCTTCCTAAAACCGTTAACCACATCAGATCTTTCTTCTCCATAATGTCCCTAAACAATACTCCCATTGAAGTCAAATCCAGCGCAAAACTCTTCAGCGTTACTATCGATGACCAACTAAAATTTGATCTGCACATAAATAATTGTATCAGAAAGACCCATCAGAAACTAGGACTCCTGTACAGAAAAAAAACATTGCTCACGACTGAAGCTAGGATTACTCTTATACATGCTTACCTTCTACCTTGCTTAACATATTGTTCCCAAATGCTCAGAAATTCCAACTCCTATCTACTTACTAAGCTAGAGTCAGCTTATCATAAGATATCCAGATTTGCAGCTCAACAAACCTATAACTCCCACCACCGTCTCTCCCTAAATTGCATGCATTGGCTTGAACTACCTCACCTGCTTCTCCAAGCTCCAAATCATACTCTCCATTCTATATCAGCCAGATTTCTGTCCAGCTTTATCATCCCTCATCTCCCACTATTCTCCTACTAGACATCTCTAGAGCTTAATCCAAGATCTATTAAATATCTACAAACCCCAGTCAAAAACTGGGTGCAACATATACAGCTACCACCCCTCTTTTGCATGCAACAAACTTCCACTTGAAAGCAGAACCCTTACACACCACAAACAATTTAAATCAGCCACCAAAGAGTACTTTAAAAGGTACTGGACCTGCACACCCTCCTTGATCACATCTGTTTTACAAAGTAACCATCTAATTCCTTTCCTCCTTACTTTCCCCCCAATAATCACCCTGTCTCCTTTTTTAAACTTACTCTATTCCCTTCTCTTCTAACTACCTCCAAACTTTCTTTCTTTATTTCCTTATCTACAAATACCTATTGAGTTACTGGTACTGTTCATGTATTACATAACACCCAGTCTAAACAGCAACCCCCCTATGCTTTTTATATAACTTCCTGCGCATTTGTATCCATAATTATATCACAGTACTGCTGTTATCTCCTTTTTGATTTTAAATTTGTAGACTTTAGTGACTACTGCATATGTTATTAAATTACCTTGGTATTGTATGTTATGTAAAATTGTTTGTACTATTTAGAGCTTTTCTCCCCAAGCCTCCACTGACAAAGGGCATTAGCTCAGTCGGACACTCCCGGTCAACAAATGTAAAATAAAATAAATAAATAAATATGAGACTGGACAGGAACCACTAAACCACATATAATACATTTCTTATCCATAGAGCAAGAAGTGTGTGTATGTCAGGGAGGAGGGCTTGCAAGAGTTTGGTAACCGTAGCTGCACAGGGATGATGCATGATTAATCAGCTAGTATGTGCTTGTTTGTACTGGCTAGGTAACAGGATTCCTCTTTGTTAAAGGGTAGTGCAATTCTATGACATTTATTTTTTCTAAAAGTACCCTGTCATTGGAAAATAATCAAACTTTGAAGAATCTAGTCATACAGTGATTGATAACAAGAGCTGATGGAAGTAATTTTGATAATGTCCTTTCCTGAAGCTGCAGTAACCTTTGAGTTTATCATTATCAGTAAGGAAGGTACAGGGGACATGGTACCCTGCATGAAGTATATTTGTGGTAGATTCTGCCGCCCCATACAAAGTGGAGATATAAACAGGATGGACTGTAATGCACGTGTCACAAAGGTACATAGGTGTCTAGACAGGTACAACTGCATTTTAAGAACTTCATTGCATATGCTTTACTTCCTTTTGATGATAAATCCATTCAGAAATGTAAGGCAATCTGAAATGGTATTTGTAATGGGTGGATATACAGTGACCCCAATTAATCACATCATTTCCTTGTGGGTTCATAAATCATCCACCCTCTTTACTTAAAAGACCATCCTGTTGAATAATAATGAAATAATATACATCTTTAAAAACATCTTTAAAAACATTAACATGAAGTAAGGTAGGTAATCACAAAGGGAATCAAAGAGGTAAAACAACCATAACACAATCTAATATTCATACAGGTGGGTATGTCCATACTTTCAATTTTTTTCAAGATTTTTAGCTACAGTGAAATTAAAATTGAAAAATTGCATCTTCAGTTATTTACAAAATGCTTTAAATGTATTTCTTCTAGGGGAAGTGACATTAGTAACCTCATTATTGACTTGAAATTATTTCATAAGGAAGATAAATCATAAAATTATGTTCACAGTGGAGGAATCGAAACAATAGCTAGGAGTACTAAAGAAAAAAGTATATACAACCCACCGCTACATCCCTTGCTTAAAAACTTTGAGACCATGGTTGAAACGGATATTAGGGTCTTTTTGCAAAATAAAAAAAAAAAAGATTTTATAATTTGAAGAAAGAAGGAAAGTGTTTGCTAGAAGAAATAAGTAATAACAAATCTATCACAATTATGAGGCATGACAAGGGAGGTGTTGTGATAATGGATATAGTAGATTATAATAGTAAGATGATAGAGATTTTATGGAACAATGATAAATATTCTATATCTTCCAAGAATGAAATTAATGTGGCATATTCAAAAATTAATTTTTATATTCTGTGCCATCAATATTTGAAATCCCTAAGGTTCATAAAAATATTCATGATCCACCCCTTAGGCCTATAATTTCAGCTAATGGATCGAAGACCCACCCCTTATCAATTTGCATAGATAAAATTTAAAGAAATTTTGGGAGGGGACCCTATCCATACTAAATTATTCCTGGAATTTCTTTAAGGGGGATTAGAAAATAATTATTTATTGATAATATTATATGTGTCACTATTGATATTATGGACTTATTTACAGTTATACCCCATGACAGAGGCATGCGATGGTTTAAAGAAATATTAATAAATATTAACTCCCTAGATTCTACAGAGACCAGGCTGATCATGGAATTTATAGACTTGGTCTTGCAAAAATATTACATATACTTCAAGGGAGAGTATTATAAGCCATTCCAGGGTGTAGTGATGGGTCCATCTTGTACCCATATTTATGCCAATATGGTTCTTGAAACTGGGGAACAAAGTTGTATTTTTAATTCAAAATATAACAAGTGTTGGAATTATAATAAATGCTACCTGGATGATATCTGCATAGTTTGGACAGAAAATGAGGTTGTTTTAGATGAGTTTTTAGGGTACATAGAAAACACCACCACTTTCCTAAAGTTCACACATAATACTTCTTATGATAAGGTGAATTTTTTAAAAGTCACCATACATAAGGTTCAAAATTAAAAGAAATTTAAATCTACCTTATATAGAAAAATATTTTTTCCTAACATACTTACATTTCATGAGTGAGCATCCCATACAACAAAGAAGAAGCATAGTTAAAGGTCACATTATAAGAACAGCACGTATGGTCTCTGAAGAGAATGATTTTAATGATGAGGTTAATAAGGTTAAAAAATATATTTATTGAGGGAATGTACCCGGAGTACTTCATCAACAGTTTATTGGATGAGGTTAGAAAGGGGAGAAGTAACAAATTCCTACCTATATTAGGTAAAGAGAATTATGATATATCACAAACAAGGATTAATGAACAGAATGTGGAAGAACTGATTAACACAGAATAGGGGATTATGGAGAGGTTTACTTCAGATGCCTACAGCATTAGGAACATAATAAACCATAACTGGAATACATCTCTGAAGTTTTTTGATTTTTCAGGGAACTCATTAGCACCAATAAAAAAACACATCTATTTAACCAGAGTAGAGATAAACAAAACAGGTACCTTTAAATGTGGGTCTTCTGCACAATGTGAATATGTTGTTAATAAGGATCAAATATATTTAAGTTGCAGGAATAAAATTATTAGTAATAAATATCACTTTGATATGAAATTAGCAGAGAAAATGTAGCAAATGCATTGTTTAAACATAAGTTAGAATGCGAGGATAATGATTATTTATTCTTTGTGATAGAAGGAGTAGACAGGGACCCTAAGGGTAGTCCTTGGGAAACAAAATTAGAATAAAGCAAATCACACTAGCAGCAAGTGTGGGATGCTGGTAACAAACTGGTTTGAATGACAACATTTCTATAGCTCCAGTACTTAAATTAAGAGCTGGCAGGTTATAACACCATACATTACAGTATTTCTGACATATGTTTAAAGGAGTATATATTCACTCCCTTTGAGTATTTTAACTGTGTGCATGTGCAGTATTGATAAGGGTCCCATGATGGTTTCTACAATTACATTTGTCTCCCTTTTTAAACACAATCCTGTTTATATTTATTTTTTGTATAATGAGACTTTTTAATATTTTTTTTGTATAATGAGATTATTTATGTCAAATGGCTTTAATGTTTTTAAAGATGTTTTTAAAGGTGTATATTTATTTCATTATTATTCAACAGGATGGTCTTTTAAGTAAAGATGTTGGATGATTTACGAATCCACAAGGAAATGATGTAATTAATTGAGATTACTATATAATGGCTAGATGTGGTAGTTATCGGTACTCTTTTCTGAAGAAGTCCTACTGTTTTAGGATGAAAACACTGTATGTAATTAAACAGAAGTTATATTTGTGTGTTACTTCTTGTGGATGAATGGTTTCCAGTAGATTCATTAGAGTGGAGTGGTTGGTTTCACATGTCGCCTTTTGATTTCCTTGGTGCTTGGTGACTTGTTGGTTTGAACACATTTTTCTGTTCCTGCTTGTTTTTGGAGTTTTCTATATGCAAGCTAACTAAAGATTTATGACAAATCCTTTGCCATTCAGACTTGACTCTAAGGTAATAAAATGGATTCAGCCAGCTGGCATCCCGCAAGAAAAGTTAAGAAAATCCCATCTTATGCCACCAGGATAATTGGTTTCATGTAAATCCTAAAGGTACTGACAGACTGTGAGACTAATAAGTCCACATATTTATAAGACAATGATAGGAGGAGTGTAGAGTGTACAGTATCATGAATCTGACAAACAGGACATTGACTTCAGATTATGAACCCAGATGGATAACAGAACTAAATCTGTAAATCTGAAAAATAGAACTTAACATGTCTATACAGGTTACAGAAAATAAAATTGTCATCAACTTATACTATAACATAAATAAAAGCACCACTGTATCATTTACATGAGGCCAACAGTATAAAACACATCTAAACATTGACTGGAAATAACCTAAAACAATGGGATCACAGTTTTGGTGCTTTGAGCACAACACTTCAAGAGGAAGAGTGAAAAAGCTGAAGAATTAGGGGTAAGTAGCAGTTCTGAAGAACAGGGTAGTAAGATAAGAAAATATTAGACAAAAAAAAATACATGAGCTGGACATAAGGTACTTATCCCAGTGAATGCAAAATAGTAACAGGTATTTAGAAGATATAACTTGAGGATTTCATTAAAAGAAATAGGTAATTATGAATTTTCAAAAGACAAGGTAAAAGACATTTTGAAGAAAAATCCCTTTAAATTCTGTTCCTTTCCCTTTAACTGTATTTCACATGTATTCCCAAAATAGGGCGGCCACGGTGGTGCAGCGGTTAGTGTTGCCACCTCACAGCAAGAGTTTCTTCGGTTTGATTCTCAACTGGGGTGCCCTCTGTGCAGAGTCTGCATGTCCTCCCTGTGGTCACGTGTGTTTCCTCCAGGTGCTCTAGTTTCCTCCCAAAAGACATGCTGTAGGTGGATAGGACACTCTAAATTGGCCCTAGGCATGAGTGCGTGTGTGTGTGTGCCTTCTGTGGAAGGTTGGGTGCTGGGCTGGCAACTTGACACCACAAAACATCACTGCCAATCATGAGCAGACACGTGATCCACTCTGTCGACCCTTAACCAGGAAAAGACGAAAAAAGAAGAAGATTCCCAAAATAATTAATATATAGACTAATCAAAATATTAGAGTAAGGAACCTTTATCTTTCAGAAAAGTAATTATATTTTTATAGACAATTGGTCATTGATAATTTATGTGTATATTACTGCATTTTTTTTGTTAATGATTTCCCAGAACCCAAATTGACATATTCAGAGTCACAGAGTAGCTGGAATATATTGTGGCAAGCTGCAAGTATAAGACAGAGAAACAATCCTGGACAGGATGCCAGAACATCACAGGATGGAATATCACTACTTTACTTTACCATTATACAGTATAAATGAAAATGTTATACTGTTGATATTAAATATAGCTAGGGAAATTACAAGTGAAATAAGACATGAAGTTCTGCATGGCTCAACAGACTGTGAACTGAAAAGGCAGGCAAATTTGTATCAGTAAGACTACACTCAGAAACCAAGAACAGACAATTATCCAGCCAAATTAAAACTAAATATTTGACAGCTATCTGGTGATTGTTACCTGTAGTATTAGATATAATGTGGCTACAATGGTCCTTTATGAAAACGTCATCCAAAGCCCCCAGATAAATGAGGCCCTCCAGACATTTTGTTGAAAGAGTAGAACATTCTCACATGTAAAGGTATATCCTGTTTTAGAAACTGTGACCTTCCACAGTGAGGCAATTAATGGTACCCCACTTGTTCTATACCAAACTGTACCCTATGTGATTGTGCAGTCTCTCCTGCTATTAATGGAGTTTTGTGAACATTCTGCAAGTCTCTACAAATCTGATCAAAGAAAAGTGTGAGTTCAGTGTATATGGCAAGAGTATTTATTGTTAAGTTTTACATGCATAAAAATCTTCCAGTGCCCAGGACCCACTTAGTGAGTCTTGTTTATGTATGTAACATATATACAAAGCACATGCACAAAGCAACTTATCCCATCTGACATGAGCATTCCATATGCAGAAAAATATCACTGATATGACAGACATACTTGGTTGCTACCATACTGATGTTAGAACAGTACACTTCCAACTTTCCTTGCCCTTAGCAAAGTCTCTTGTTTCAGATTGCTTATGCAGGCAAATACTATGTTACCTGCACATTAATGCTACAACCAACATGATTTTTGCTTTTGTAACACTGATGTAATTTGTTTCTTGGACAATTTTGGTGTTTACACTATCATTGTCCTTCTTTACCATACCACTGCACAAAGGAGGTAATTCCACAGACCCCTCTAACCTCCACCCAATTTTCATCCTATCTCCTCTTTCAAACATTCTAGAAAAGTGTATCCACACTCAACTCCTTAACTACCTTATACAGGGAAACCTCTTAACCCCCACACAACACGGTTTCCGGCCCAACCACAGTACTGCTACTGCTCGCCTCTCTTTCACACAGGCTGTTGCACAGGCCAGAGACAATAACCAACTTGTATCATGTCTCTTCCTTCATCTATTCAAAGCTTTCGATACAGTATCCCACACTAAACTTTTTTCAAAACTGACTGATCTTAACCTCAGTACAGTGGTTCACCAGCTACCTCTCTAATAGACTACAATCTGTCCAATACCTTACTTCTTGCTCCCCCTTCCTACCTGTAAATACAAGGGTACCACAGGGCTTCATCCTAGGCCCTCTTCTATTCAATATCTTTACCAACAACCTTTATTCTGCCTGCAACCACTCTACTCTTATCCAGTATGCCGATGACTCTACACTTATCACATCCTCAAATAACTTATCTCAGCTCCTTTCCCATACACCTTCAATTCCATCAAAAAATTTCATTGATAACCAGCTTATCCTAAACCCTAAGAAAACAAAACTTTTACTCGTCCTTCCTAATGCACTCTCAGTTCATAAACCTGCCTTCTCCATCTCCTCTCTTAATAATACTATTATCACAGCTGATCTACTACAAAACTCCTTGGCACCATTATAGATGACCAGCTTAAATCTGACCACCATGTCCACCAGACCATAAAGAAGACCCATCAAAAATTGGGACTATTATATCGCAACAAAAAAATCCTTACCCCAGAAACTAAGCTATCCCTAGCAAGAGCTTACCTCCTACCTGGCATTCTCTATGTTGCTCCCATTCTGACAAACCTTCAAACCACCTTAATCACTCAACTAGAGCAAACCTACAATAAAATAGCCAAATTTGCCACTTGCCTAACCGACAGATCTCACCATTGTATATCATTAAAACAACTCCATAGGCCTGAATACCCCAAGCAACTACTTTTAGCACAACTCCAAATCACTCACTCCATCCTATACAAACCCACAGCATGCACCTCCCTCTCATCACTGGTCTCTTTCTATACCCCCTCCAGATCTCTCAGAAGCTCCAGTCAAAAATTGCTATCCATTCATAAGCCTAACAAAAACATAGGGAAATCTCTATATAACCATAATGGCTCCATAGCTTGGAATAAACTACCCAATGACATTAAAACTACCACTAACAGTAACCATTTCAAAAAGCAACTAAAACTACTATTTCTAGATTCATGGATCTGTCCATGTCAGGATCCTACCTTAAACCCCAATCCCTTCCCAACCTTATGTCACACAACTGTTAACCCAGTCTCTCATCTGTCTACCTTCCTGCCTATATAGTTTCATAGGTTCATAGGTAGGCACTAGGCTATTAGCCCTAGGGCCTATATAAGCCTAGCCAAAAAGGTGCTCTGGCTTTCGCCACCCAAGAAAATTATTTACCTGTGCCCCTGTCGAGCAGAGCCACAGAAGTGATCCCTGGGGTGAATTTCTTATTTCCAATCATCAAAATTTTTCTTGAAGAGTGCTAATGAGGAGCTTTGTTTGATATAGATAGGTACTTTGTTCCAGAGTATGGGAAGTCTCTGGGACAGGAATATATCCCTCCAGCATGTTCTGTTTATTGTGGTGAGAAGGTTTACATCTCTAGAGCATGTTGCTCAGAGGGATTGGGATTTCTTTAAGTGGAGCATGTCCAACAGCTCTGGGTTTGACATAGCTTTGTATGTTAGGCAGAGATCACCTCTGAGTAGGCGATATGTGATGGAAAAAGCTGGAGTTTTTTGAGACGGTCTGTGTAGGGCATCTGTTTGAGGCCAATAATCCTCTTTGTGAGGTATTTCTGCAGCCTTTCCAGTTGTTGTAGATGTCTTTTCAGGTACATACCAAAAGGGGTGTTGTACTCTACAATGGGTCTAATGAGTGACGAATAGAGGGGAACAATGACCTCTCTCTTTTCCTGAATGAGAAACCTTTCGTGATGAGGTGTGCCATGTAAAAGGATTTCCTGACTACTGCGGTGATGTGATTATCAAAGGAGAGACTACTGTCCACCTGTGCCCCAAGGTTTCTTAGCACACTTTTGGTGTTAAGTAGACTACCGCCTATGTGGTAGTTCATGGGTACAGAGTTTTTACCAAAAGGGATGACAATGTACTTTTTGGCATTGAGCTTGAGGCCATGGCTTTGACACCAGGCATCTGTCTCAGTGAGGCCCTTTTGTAGGATGTCCACATTGTTAGGAGTTTCAATTATGGCTCTAGTTTGCAGTCATCTGTGAACTTCGTTAGCCAAAGACCTTCTGTTTTAGCCTCTATTTCAGAGAAGTAAATACCAAACAGGAGAGAACCCAGGACTGAACCCTGTGGTACTCCACTTGTCACTGGTCTGAAGTCAGATTTGGAGTCTGCTACTTTCACAGTGTGGGTTCTGTCAGTGAGCCAGTTGGCAACCCATCTTGTGACATAGGAATTTATACCTAGTTTAGTGAGTTTATCTATAATTCCAGAGTGGGGGATGTGTCGAAAGCCTTGGCGAGATCTAGATAGTCTGTGTGAACCACCTTACCCTCATCTACAGCTTTGGTGACTGTTTCAAAGAAGTCTATCAGGTTTAGCAGACATGCTCTGCCATTTACAAACCCTAACTGGGTGGGGTCCAGAGTTTGGAGATTACCAATGTCTTTGTTTATAAGTTCCATGATGATATGTTCCATGGCCATGCAGACCAGGGTCGTCAGGCTAAAGGGGCGATAGTTCCCGGGGTCTGTGGTGGATCCCCCTTTCTGGAGTGGAATAACCATTGCTGTGCATAATTCAGTGGGCACAAAGCCTGAGGTGAGGCTATGATTGAACATGGTACTTAGGTGGGGTGCCAGTTCATTCTGTAGTTCATGTAGACACAGCCTGGGATGTTGTCAGGTCCCATGGATGCTGTGTTCTTGGCTTTGGAGAGTGTGGTTTTTACCTGTGCAGCTGTGATTACAGGAACCTTCCATTCTTCCGGTATAGAGATGGGCCTTTTAGGGGGTGAGAGGGGGGTCAAGTTGGCACTAAACCTATCTGCCAGGATGTTGGCTATATCAGTTGGTTCTGTATATTTAGTGCCATTGTGCTGTAACTCAGAGCAGATCTGAGTGTTGCCATTGAGATTCTTGACATAGCAATAAAATGCTTTGCGGTTGTCTTTGGAAACAGTGGCGATTTTGTTTTCGTAACTAGCTTTGGAGGATTTTATGAGGGATCTCAGCTTCTTACTCAGGCTGACCAGGGAGTTTCTCAAGTCATGGGATTTTACTCTTTTTTGCAGCAGTTTCTTTCTTCTGTTGTAGAGTTTGTTTATGGCAGGGGACCACTAGATTGGCTTACATTTTTTGGAGGATAGCATCTTGGTTCTGTTAGGGACAGCATGATCCATGCACTTGTGTAAGTGCCTATAAAGTGCGTTTATGTAGGATTCAGCCATCTTACCTCTATTGTCCATCTGCATGGGTGTCGTGAAGTTTGCCATTTCTGTATTAAGAAGCATGAGGTTGGCTTTGGAGAAATTTTTACAGTGGTTTTCCCTAATGATGGGTGGGGGTGGTGTCTAGGGTGACTAGCTTGTGGTCGGATCTGACCAATGAGAAATTGACCTCTGGTGTGGAACACCGGTCGCCCATGTTGGTAATGACCAGGTCTAGGATATTGCTGCCTCTGGTGGGGGTGTGGACAAGTTGATCCAAGGCTTGGAATTTATGAATTCCTGAAAACATTGAGCAAAAGAGTTGGTACATGAGTAGTTTTCCCAGTTAATGGTGGGGTAGTTGAAATCTCCCATTATTAGGGTGTTAGGTTGTACCCTAATATTTTCTAGTGTATCAAGAAATGAGGAGTGGGAATCCTGGGGCATGGTGGGGGATCTGTAACAAGCTACAATTTGGATTGTGGTCTTGCCCAGAGATAGTTGCACTTGGATAATCTTGGATGCATTATGCTGAGCAACTAGCCTGGAGGTGTGGATATCCTTAATGAATATGGACACGCCTCTGCCTTTAGTGCTTCGGTCCAGGTTAGGTGGCCAAAAGGAGTGGTATGAATTATAGCCAGGTAATGCAGGGGTGCTCTCTGGAGCCTTGAACCTGCATAGATGTTGATGTTCTCCAATTTAAGGAGTGCCTTGAGTGAGTGCATTTTGATGTTTAGACTTCCAGCATTGAGTAGCATTACCCTAAGATTTTGCTTGCTTGTACCTGTTATGGTGGAGAATTTGTCATTTGAGCCTTGCCTAAAAAAAGGCACTATAGGGATGACAATAGCCTTAGCCAGTATCGGGAATCCCAAGGGGGACAGGTGCAGGCCATCTCTGGCAAAGCATCGTGGTCTGTCGATCATGTCATCCCAGGCAGACAGATACTGGATCCCTTTAGAATGACACCAGAAGCTTAGCCAATTGTTGAAGTCAATCATTTTGTCCATTTACTGTGGTATCATTCTGGGTGATGGCAAGATGCTACTCAGGGCAAGGGTCATACCTCAATATAAAATACCACCATCAAAAACAGGAACAGGAACACCACTCCAAGGACAAGTCTTTTATTCATACAAAACATTCTGGCACCTCGGCTTCTTGCCTTCTAATGGAACACTTCTAAACAACACCCTCATCCTTAAATACATGCAGCACAATCATAATTAATTCAATTAATCTATCAACATTCCAATTACTTAATTAGTCAGCCAGTTAAACAAAATTATCATTTTTAAATACATACCTGCCTGGGCTACAAGTTCGGAGAGCTCCTCCATGTCTCTTTTCATGTAGTCCAGGGAGGTACATTTCAGGTCATTCACACCAACATGGACAATAACAGAGTCATATCTGTACTTGTTGTGGAGTGACCTGTAATACTTAATTAGTAATCCAAGGACAGTGTAAGAGGAGAACAGCCTGGCTAAAAGTGCAAACTGAGATTTTGTACTAGTAAAGCGCAGTGGAATAAACCTCGTTTACATAGTGTGTAAATGCACAGTATATAGTATATACAGTAGTAATACTTCTATCTCTTCCTTTTACCTTTTCTTCTTTGATTTACTCTCTCTACTCAATGATATTTACATCCTATCTTCCCTCTATATACTGTGCATTTACACACTATGTAAACTTGACGTTCATTCCACTGCACTATACTAGTACAAAATCTCAAACTGCACTTTTAACTAGGCTAGTCTCCTCTTTCACTGTCCTTGGATTACTAACAGCTCAATCATAATTTGATTACTTATGACTCAATCTTAATTTTTAGTCTGCTGACAATCTAGAGATGTTTCTCCCTTAAGTAAATCAATGCTGTATTTTCTCTCAGTTACACCTACTTCTTGTAAATTGCAAACTCAGACATTGTGTTATTTACTCCAGTCTTTGCTTGTCTTGTTCATAACATCACTTTTTATGTATTTTTTCACTACAGCTGCTAAGTATTATTATGTTAGATAATATGTTTTCATTGAATTTATGATCAAGACATGTATTGTAGCTTTTCTCCTTGGGTCTCCACTGAAAATGGGCTTCTTGCTCAGCTGGACTAACCCGATTAACAAATGTCAATAAATAAAAAATAAATAAAATTGTATTTTCTTTGTTCTTCAACTGGATTTGAGCCTAATTTTGTTGTACTACAGCCTTCGCTTATATCTCACTGCTGAAGCTTTTTTCCTTCATTTTCTGTAGCTTTATTGCAAACTCTAAATAAAATACAACAGACAGAAATTAAAAAAAAATAATAAAATAAATGGTTGCCTTGAGGCCAGTTAATAATGTGTTGTCATTGTTTCCCTCAGACGCAACAACATCCATGGACATTATGGAGGGGAATGGCACACTTCCTATTTGGCACTATGAATCCCAGTACACAGTTGTATATGTTCCTACAAACATTGCACCACCTCATGTGGTACTCCAGATCTTTGTTCCCACTGCCTTTTGTCCTAATGTGAATTAACTTGCTAGTCACATAAAGACTCTGAAAGACTTTGACATGTCACTCAGATACTGGCCATATGGAATATTTCACAGTAAGGTTTAGTTTGTGTGGTGAATTCAAACTCAACTGCTTTGTAATCTTCAGGTAGGTGTTATTCAACTCCACTTGGAGAAAATTAAAAAATAAAATCTGACAGCTGCCTAATCTTAAAACATGACATATATGAATCTGTTATGATAAGCATGCCAGATAAACTTAGCTTATTCATCAGTTCACAAATACCCGAATAAAATGTTTCATTTAGACTGGTGACACTATCAGAGATTTGTGTTTTTCTTTGTTTTTATCTCACACAGCTGTTTCATTCATTTGTGCTTATCTTAAGAGTAAAATGGCTCCTCATCTTCTCAATACCCCCCCCCCTTTAAATCAACTGTCCTTTTCAGTTTCACATCTGAGTGGGGAAGGAGATCCAGGTAAAATGTAATTCCTCTGATAAATCACAGGGACAATAGAGATTAAATCCTTTTTAATCTCATGTGCATGTTAATCCATCTGTTTACATAGGAAGGGCTGGAGTCCCTCCACCTCCTCCACCTCTCCATTACACTTAACATGCAGATTAAATTAACCACTGAGGGTACAAAATGGGTTTGAAACATATAATGAACATTGATTTTGAACAATAGTTTTGCAGAGAGATTTCCTACCGTACATTCAAATGTGGGGCTTGCCCCACACCTGCAGTCTCTATATATAAACTAATTCCAAGGTTAAACTTTAAAGTTGTATTACCCTGGAGTTAGTATATATGGTAAGCAGTGGTACTGAGGGACAGAAACCCCAGCATTCAAGCATGCAGGAATAAAAAATACTTAGCATTCTTTTATGTATAAGAACATAGGTTCATACGAGGCTAACTGCCCTTGCAAGCCTAGCCAATTATCCCTTAATGAGACTAAAACCCTGCAATTTGTGTTTCTAAGGCAAACACCTTAACCATTAGGCCACTCTCCCAACAGTATGCAAAGTTTTTCCATCCTTTAACAACCTATGTTAAACTGTCACAGAGATAACCAAAGAACGGTTCAGCCAAATGAAGTGTCAAAAGTGATGTTTCGACCATTTGTATTTGGCCATCTGTCGATCAGTCAAATATCATTAGTGCAAATAATATGTAGCCCCTCCTCCAACACACAGCTGTATCTAACTTATCATCTGGCTACTAACAATGATTCAAATGGGGGGAAACAAAAGGTGGAAGTAGATGCACCAGTCTTCCCAATATTTTTCATGCAGTTATTTAATGTGTTTCATGTAGAAATAGGCATGTCAGGCCAACTCTGCTATGACTGACAGCATATCTACAAAAATGTTAGCATTTCCATAACTATTGACCTGCTGTGGGTCACTTGCAATATTGTGTACTGACCTGCTCCTGTTATAAAATCGTTTTTTGCTTGTTTGTGTATTGAAACAGTTGCCCCCTTAATCACCATCTGTTCTTTTATCTTATTTAGGTTAGGTGGTATGTTTTAGGAGACAATAACAATAGTTACAGACAAACAAATAAAGCAAAATTAAAAAATGCATCTTATGACACAGATAAAAGCCCTTAAACCCAGATAAGGAAAACAAATGTGATTTACCAACAGTGCTTAGTTTTAAGCACACTTTTGATAATTTCTCTTTGAAAATACAGTTGAATTTATCACAAGGGACTGCTGAAAGCTTACTGCTGCTTATCAATCTTAAAAATAGTACAAAGCTTTTTTGGTGATGTGCAGACCTTTTACTTTTACAAACACAAATGAAATGGTAACTACTCCTTATCAACCTAACAAAATACATCATATGAAACATTCTGACATCAGAAATACCCTAGTGCTGCAGTTATATTTTCTGGATTGTTTAGAGATGCTTCCCTTCTTATGGCATTGTACCTTTGTTAACAGATGAGTTGGCCATCATGTAACACTTAGCTACCTTTGGTGATATGTGTATGTGTCTGTGTGTGGAGGGGGGCTACAGGATATTAAATAATAATCATTTTCCTCTGGCTTTATCCCTTTTCTGTCATGTGATATAAAGTTGCCTAGCATACAGGATAACATTAAATAAGCACTATTTCCTCTGGTTTTATTCCTTTTCTGCCACATGAAATGCCATTTGAGTCATGTCAGTATGCAAAGGAGTGGTGGGCTCACTTTTGTATTTCACCAGGCAGTTTGCACAGAGGGCTAAAGCTGTAAGCTGCAGTTCCAGTGGTACAGGGTTTGATTCTCTCTATCCTCATTTGTCTGCTGTATGACCTTGAGCAAGTCACTTAACCAAATAATGCTGAGGGGCAACTGGGAATGAGGGCTAGTCTCCGCAGTGTTCCACTGGACTACAAACCTAGTAACTACTATTACCTATCAATGCTTACTTTTATAACAGAATATTTATAAAGGCAAACCATAACATGTTCCTTCTTTCTATTCCTTGGTCTTGTACTGCAGTCACTCCACTTGGAAGTAATCAGTGACACAGCAGTGATACTATATACTATATAGGAATGACCATTGGCACAAAACTAATCTTGTACTAAATCCTTTCCTCAGCTAGACTCCTGCAACATGTTCTCATGTCTGCATCTAGGTCACTGCCACGTAGAAACAACTGGAAACTACTGCCTTAGGTCTCAGAATGACAGAAATGGCTAACACAGAGCTTCTGGGTGATCACATATTATATGTCCATTATAGCATAGAAGTGAAGGCATAATATTAGCCTTTGTCCATTGTAACATAGAAGTGACAGGATACTATTACTCCCCTGCACATTGTAACATAGAAGTGAAAAGATATATTACCCCCCCTGCACATTGTAACATAGAAGTGACAGGATACTATTACTCCCCTGCACATTGTAACATAGAAGTGAAAAAAATATATTACCCCCCCTGCACACTGTAACATAGAAGTGAAAATATACTACTACCCCCTGCACATTGTAACATAGAAGTGAAAGGATACTATTACCCCCTGCACATTGTATCATAGATGTGAAAGGATAATAATAGATGTCAGTTGGGACTCAAACCCAAGACCTTCAGCATACCACACTGGTGTCAGTGTTGCTAGACCAACAAAAGCCTCTATACAGATAGCTTTTCACTTTCTCTTAATAGCGTTATCCTTTCAGGTAGGAAACCCACAGCACAGTGACCAGGATCATATTACAAACACACACACACACACACACACACACACACACACACACACACACACACACACACACACACACACACACACACACACACACACACACACACACACACACACACACACACACACACACACACACACACACACACACACACACACACACACACACAAATAATTTAAATGAGGGCAGTATTGGAGCACAGTAGGTAGCACTGTTACCTCAAAGCAAAGAGGTTCTCTGGTTAGATTCTCAGCTGATGTTCCTTTTGTGCAGAGTCTGCATGTCTCCCTTATGTTCGCACGGGCTTTCTCTGGGTGCTGCAGTTTCTTCCCACATTCCAAAGACATGCAGTAGGTGGATTTGACATTCTAAATTAGTCATACATGTGAATGTCGTATACAATAACAACTATAGCAGGGCTAGCCACCTGGTGTTGTGAACATTGCCTCTAGATGATTATCACTGTTGAGGTCACACCCCAACCCCCTTTGCAAAAATGATTAAAAAAGGAGTTGTTGATGGATGGATGGATGGATGGATGGATGGATGGATGGATGGATGGAGGGATAGATGGATGGGTAGAATATAATGTACAATGTGTCTGTGTGTGTGTGTGTGTGTGTGTGTGTGTGTGTGTGTGTGTGTGTGTGTGTGTGTGTGTGTGTGTGTGTGTGTGTGTGCACATATCTATCTCTCTTTCTCTCTCTCTCTCTCTCAAAAAAGCAAATTCACACACACACTCTTTATATAATGACACAAATATACACAAGTAGAAAACTGACTATAACTACATGACCACAATACACCTTCATAGAAAAATTATGATAATACATAACTAAAGATAAACGTGTAAGTTAAGAAAGTATTTTATGACTTACCTTGTTATGCCATGGTAATCTGTTATCGTTTTCAGGGCCTGCTTCCCATTGATTTTCAGAAGCTTGTCCTATAGCTGCAGTAGAGTTACGTAGTTGATATCCACTTGCACTGTCTTCCCTGTGCTCTAACCGGTTCTGTCTAGATGTGCTTGGATGAGTGTTTCCTTGAGACCATGTGTGTGAAGGGGTACTGATATCCATTGTTTGATTTTCTGACCAGTGTTGTTTCTTCAAGTAAGATGGACGTCTGAATGAACCTATTCTGTGAACCTGAGGCATAACAACTGCATATCTACCATTTGGATCTTCAGCTGAGCCTTCATCTACTTCAAACTGACTGATCAGCTGTTTGTGAGAGGCTGGTTGCTGAAGCATTCTAGTATCTTGCATTTCTTGTTGGGGCTGGAAAGGGGGTTGCTGACTAGAGATGTGATTTTCCATCCTGGGTGAAGATTGACCAATTGAAGTTCTTCGAAGTTGGGGGCTCTGATGTGCTGCATTTTGCCTCATAACAGCTTGGCCTGATGTTCTTGTCTGTAAGTTTTTATCTGGAAGCTTCTCTGTTGATTTTGGAGAAGGTGATCTTGAGTGACTCATTTCACTTACAAATTGCCTAGATTGCTTAGGTGATGATGGAGGAGGTGATGGAACCTGTTTAATGGAATTTCTAAAGGATTGTTTTGGGGACATGTTTATGGCTCCACTTGTTGACATGCTACCCTGCCTTCTTGGTAGCTTTGGGGATAAAGGAGTTTGTGTCATACCTCCTGGTCCTACTGGCCTTTGAAATTTTTTTTGAAATGGACTGCCAGGGATTTGTTGCTGTTGACCATCAGCACTAGGGTCTGTGACAGATTTTTGTCTTCTAAAGGACTGTTGGGATAATGGAGATTTTTGTGGCATAGCAGCAGCAGGGCGTGCAGCATTGTTATGAAATGGACTTCTAATACCAGGAGCAGGTGATTGTGGAGGTGACATTTTATGCATACTTCTTATCGTGCCCATTCTTTCCATGTGCTTTATTGATGGATGTGGTGACGGTGGCCTCTGTATTGACTTCCCTGCTGGAATCCCTTCTTGCCTAAAGGGTTCTTTTGCTGTCTGAGGATGTTGATCAAAATGGCCTCCTTGGCTGCTAATACGTCTCATAGTGGGACCCGTTGTAACTGAAGGTGCCCGTGAAAGAATGGGTGTTTGTCTTACACTACCAGGATGGTTTACATGCCTTGTCAACATCTGAGGAGATTGTGGTCCTCCATGTACTCTGAATTCCATTCTTTTAATTGATGATCTGGGGGAAGTTAATTTTGAACGTGGACCACTACCAGTTTTGCTTGGATGATTCATAAATGAACTTCTCACTAAAGGCTTTACAGCTTCTGTAGGGGGCTTGTTGCCTCCAGTAAATTTTAGTCTCCTACCGGGACTATGTAATGGCCTATCTTGTGGTTCATTGATAGAGTGACTTAGTTTTCTTGTTATCTGAGGAGAAGATGGCCTTGAATGCACAACATTTCTTGAAGGTAAAGGTGGTGAAGAAGGAGGCTGGCCTCCCTTCTGTGAGAATTTTCTTGACAGATGAGGTGATGGTGGCCTTTGAAGGCCAGCATTCTTTAATGATAAAGAAGGTGAAGGAGGAGACCGCACTCCTCCCACTCTTGAATCCACTTGCCTTACTGGTGACTTTGGTGAGACTTGACCAATTCTGCCAAGAAATGGATTACCTGGGGCAGGACTAGAAGGTGGCCTTATGGATGGCTGCGGGGAAGGAGGCCTTGCAGACTGCTGTGTTCTAATGCTCCCATGACGTTTTAATGAAGGTTGCGGTGATGGTGGGTGGGACATTCTTTTTAATGAGAGTTGTGGTGAGGCAGGTCTGTGAAAATCAGCAGGTATATATGGTTCATTACTGGAGAAAGGTCCTGATTCACCCATTGGCATATTACTGCCATTTGGCAGCGGGCCATATGTAATAGCCGATTTATTCCCCCATAGCCCAGTAGAATTTGGATCACGAAATTTAGGGGAAATACTTCCTACTCTTTTCATAGAAGACTGGGGGGAATGAGGAGGACTGTTTTGTCTCAGTGAGGCTCTTGGTGATGATGGAGGACTTTTTGGTCTAAATGACAACTGAGGTGACCTGGGTCTTTGAGCTTCTATCCCAACCGGACTACCAGCTCTTTTTAAAAATTGGTTAGTTGGAGCAGACTGAGGGAGGTCTGTAGGCACTGTGCTCATTTTGAAATGTTTGATATTAGGAGTAGGAGAAGAAGGCCTTTGTCTTATTGAAGGGTGGGGTGATGGCGGTCTTTGGGGTCCATTACCGCTGGCATTTTGTATGTGTCTTAGAGAAGGCTGTGGTGATGGAGGTGGACTAAACTGTCTTTGAGAAAGTTGAGGGGAATGTGGCCTTTGTGAATTATCATTAACTGCAGCTGGGTAGCCAGCATTTTTAAGTGGCAATCTAGGAGAACTCAAAGCTAATCCCCCCATACCATGAACATTTTGACCAGGTATTCTTCCAGATTTTGGGGATTGTGGGTACTGAGCTTGCAATTGTTCTTGGGGATCACCAAAATGCCTTACTGAAGGCCGAGGGGAGGAAATGTGATCATTTGGTATCGATGGGCTACCAAACTTTCTTCCAACAAGTTTGGGGGAATGTGGTGGACTTTGCTGAATCATGGAAGGTGAACGCCTTACTGAAGGCCGAGGAGAAGAAATATGATCATTTGGTATTGCTGGACTGCCAAAATGTCTTCCAACTAGTTTTGGGGAATGTGGAGGACTTTGCTGGACCATGGAAGCTGGAAACTGTTTTAATGAAGGTTGTGGAGATGATGGTCTTACTTCCGCATTTAGTACCATTGATCTTCTATTTGGCAAGGGCGATCTAGACCTTGGAGTAGCTACATTACTAATATGATTATCAAAATGCCTTACTGCTGGTTTTGGAGATGGTGGTCTTTTATATCCTTGAAGTATTGGCTCCTCAAATGTTACTGGCGATGGAGTGTGAAAAGGCATCCCCTGAAAATTAATCTGAGGATGGCCAGGGCTAAATTGTCTCCTCCTGCTCACAGGAGAAAATGGTCTTTGAAATTCACCAGTCCCCACACCATCTTCAAATGATGGCTGCTGGAAAGATACACCTCGAGCCTCATTAAGTGTCCTAAATATTGGATGTGGGAATCCACCTCTTGGAATAAATGCCTCTGAACTACCACCATCAAAGTTCTGAAATGACGTCTGTGGTGAAAATTGCTGAAAATCCTCTTCCTCCTCTTCTTCCCCCTCTTCATCTTCTTCAAAATTTGCATATGTAATATGTGGAGATGGAGGTAAAGGAATGTCAAGTTTTTCTCTTCCAAACAATTTGACCTGTGGCCTTGGAAACATTCTGAACCTTTTGTTTGTTGAAAACCTGGAAGGCATCACATCATCCAAATTTTTCTGTTCATGATAAGAAAAAACTGGAGATGAAGGAAAATATCCTTGGGATTCTTCATCTAGTTCATCTGTTTCTTCTTGTTCAATTATGTCCTCCATTGGAAAAGCATATGGGTTATATGCTGATTCTAGATATGGTGATCCATCATATTCATTATAATTTACTTGATATTCTGGATAGTATACTCCATAATTAATTTCTTCAACTGAAGGACCATATTCTTCAGGCTGACCATAAAAGGGATTATAATAGTTATCTGGATCCTCATAAAACTCATAAGGTTCAGACTGCTGCCCATAAGGATTTTCATACTCCATTTCATTGTCATAATATCCAATATTTTCCTGGGGAAAATAGCCATCTGATTCATCATAATATTCCTCTCCTTCATAATAACCATAGTGGCCTGCTGATGGATAATTATACTCATCATAGTAGTCCATTTCATCTTCCCTGTAGCCATGCTCATGCATCCGCATATGGTTAAATGGGCCATCATAATTTTCCATACCTTGCTCATAGTAATCATACTCATCTTGGTAGTCCGTTGGTGTGTCATAGTAATCTTCTTCCTCATAGTAGCCATAGTCACCAGATTGTTGATAATCCCCATAACCATTTTCATAATAATCATACTGTTGCCTTGGTCTTCTTCTTGTGTCTTCATATCTCATAGCCCTATATCTGGGGTCTCTTTTTGGTGGCATTCTACTGTATGCTTCATGCTCATAGCTAGTTTCACCATGATGATGTCTATATCCCTGAAACTCATTGTGAAACTTTTTCATGTTTGAACGGTGCCTACGAGTTTCATCTTCTGAAGGAAATGGCAGCTTCTTAGCACCGATTTTAGATAACCAAGCTTTTGATCCCACTTCATTAAAAGCTTCTTCTTCATCATCTCCTTCTGACATCTTTTGAGATTTTCTGCTTAGGAACTTTTTTGTAAGCCAGTTTGCTGCCCCTGATATTTTACTTAAAATTTGTGCTTTAGGTTTGAATTTCTCTTTTGATGATTTTGACTTCCCAAATAATTTGCTTAGACCTGATTTTACGCCTCCTTTACTAGTATCCTCAGAATCATTTTTTTTCCCTCCCCATTTAAGCAGTAGAAAGGTTGTTTTTGTCTGTGGCTCTTTTGCAGTTTGCTGCTTCTTTTTTTTGCTTGACTTAAAGCGCATCATTAGTTTTGATGTGTGCTTCAGAACTGCTGCTGGTTTCTTCTTTGCTAAGATAGCAGGTCCCTTTTTTTTCCGTAACCCCATAAACAACCTGGAGGTAGATTTTAAGTGCCTTTTTTTAGAACTTTTAGGCCTTAATCCCCGGAATCCCATGAAAAGTTTAGATGCGCTTTTAAAACCCCTTTTTACAGATGGTTTTGGAGGTTGTTCCTTTTTTATAGGCAACCGCCCTGCAGCTTTTGTAGCCTCCTTTATGTTTCTAACCCTTTTTTCCATTTCATCAGAACTGAGACCCATAAGACCTTTGGAAGCACCTTTAAGGCGTCGGTCTCTCTTTTTGTCAGAATCATCCTCATCTTCTTCATCCTCATCTTCATCATCTTCCTCAGATTGAACCTTTCTTCCTTTCTCATTTCTCATCCCAGTCAGAGCCTTTGAAGCTCCTTTTAATCCTGCTACTGCTTTCCCCTTTCCTTTTTGTGCTCTTGCATCGACTTCACTATCCTCTGTTTCATCTTTGTCTTCTGCCTCCTCACTCAAATCTTCACTTTCATCTGCACCTTTTATCAGCTCAGCATCTGAAGCATCTTCAGAATCACTGGGAGCAGGTTTTTTGCCCCTCTTAGGATCTTTACTCTTACTTTTGTCTTCCTTCCCTTTTCCTTTTGGTTCTTCTTTACCCTTTCCTCCTTTCTTATCATCCTTCCCTCCCTTTTTTTCATCTTTCCCTTTGCCACCTTTTCCTTCATCTTTTCCACCTTTTTTTTCTTCTTTGCCTTTTCCACCCTTTGCATCCTCTTTGCCTTTTCCTCCCTTTAGTTCATCCTTCCCTTTTTTGGGGTCAGATTTTTGCGATGCCTTGCCCTTATCTGTTTGTTTAGCATCTGCGGACTTACTTTTCTCTGGCTCTCCTTTGCCTCCTTTCTTTGCAGCTGCTTTTGTATCAACCTTTTTGCCACCCATTATTTTGGCTTTTAAGATTCATGCTATTTTCAGCATTTACGAAAAAGATAATTACTTACACACATGCCTGGGTGCCCTGCCTTTAAGATTTCAGTATGAATGAAAGACGTTAATTCATTACGTATGCATAGTTCACAGGAGCAATCAATATACCACAGGCATTAGTTCCAAAAAGTGTTAGCTTAAGCACTGGCCACACAATAAACTGCTCAAAGATTATGCCCCATTATTTTAGAAATATTCAAATAAATGTCAATAATTTATAGTCAGATATATTTCAGACATTTTATCCAAGTAACATCATAGAACTATTCAGTTAGATATTTTACAGTGTAATTTACCTCTGAGGCAGTTGGCATTTTATTTCCATTTCTTCAGATTCAGGTAGTAAAATATATCCTTTTCAGCAGTTATACTGTAGACTCTGTTGCTATGATGACAAGAGATTCATTTGTCCACGTTCCTTGAAGAATACGACACTGTAGCCATGTGCATTACTTGGAAGATGCCTTATTTAACGCCTGTATTTTGTGCTTTCTCTTGTGCATGCATCCTGGGTTGGCAGGCATTGCTTTAAAACAGTCCCATTGAAAATGCCACACGTATCCACTGTTTATGAAGAGAATGACTCCTTGAACTTCCTGTCATGTACACAGGTTCATTTTCTACCTTCTTCAAAGTGTACAGTTAAGGAGTCTTAATATATTGGTTTTGCTCTGTGCTCTGTGTAACTGTATCTTCTTGGCTGCTTTCTGTATGAATAATGCAAGTGGATTGCACATTATTACTCGGAGTGATAGTCTCAGACATCAGGAAGAAGAAAAGAGGCAGAAGACAGTGAAAAGAAACCTGTGACAGTGTGCTGGGAAACATGCAAAAACATTTGGAAAAGATCCTCAGAAAGGAATGTCTTTTAAAAATCTATCTCACAACATTATATTAGAGAGTTCTGGCTTTCTGCCTGCCGAAGTAACAGAATGCAAAGGGGTTAAACATCCAGTTTACGCTATTTTATTTTCTCTTTACAGTTTTCTAAAGACTGAATTTAGTGGTGCAGGCTGTTGTGTTGGTGTATGTGGTATCTAACTGAAAGAGGATGCAGAAAAAATAACAAAAGAGTTATGAAGTATGTGGGGATGGTACAGATGTTTTAAAGGTAATATTTAAACTGTTCATTTCCAAATGGTGAAATATTTATTTAAGTTAGCAGTAGGCCTACTTAAAAGTAGAAAGGGACAGTTGCGGGACACACTGTTTTGTGAATTATTCCATAAGATTTTCTATATGAAGTTTAGAAAACACCAGAAACAATGAAAGGCATCCTGAATAACATGTTTTTTTTTTCTGTCACCAGTTTGTAAGCACCAACACATTCTGCAGTAACTTCAACCAGTTTTGTTTTTCTTTTCTTTTTCTGCTTTACTTGCGGACTTTACTACTGATGTCAAATCTCCAGCTTTCTTTTATGGTTGTTTTCGTCTTAGGCCCAACACAGTGGGGGGGGGGGGGGGGCACCCCAGCATGTCCCTTTACCTTATCAGTCTGTCTCTCCAGATATGAAGAGCTACTATGGCTATACCAGCTATGATTTCTCACATGCTTAAGGGGGGGGGGGGGGATAAAGAAGTTGGGACCATCATACTGTGGCCATGCTGGGATTCTTTTAGTTAAGTATTTCCTCACCACTAGCAAGCTGGGTGACATAACCCAAATGTGCATGAGGTGGTGCCATGAGGGAAACTCCCCACTGACATGGTAAGATGTTCTTCTTTTGCCTGCTGTCTCCCATAGCAAAAAACCCTCACCACAGTCAGTGTGATGGATCACCACTGAGGCTCACAAACATCCATACCCCAAGCATATACTCCCAACTCTCCCCATAAAGGATGTGTACAGTCAAACACCTTATCATACCTCTTTTCCCCCTACACCATCTCTGACAGGGGCCTGTGACTGTAGACGAACTCTGGGAGGCTCATACCCAGGGCTTTATTCTTCTCTGCCAACAGAACTCCAGCCACAGATATGATATTTTGACTGTTTGATAAAACAACAAAAAGCAATGTAGCACTAGCTAAACTTAATAGTTCAAATGGTTGTCAATGGATGTAATTATATGGAAAAATCACAGAGCTACTGGGCTTCACTGTGTAGTCATTGGTTTGATTCCCTCAGTCTCTAGTTGTGTACTGTATGACTTTATAACTTCATAGGTAATTACTAGGCTAATGACCCCAAAGGGCCCTTTAAAGCCTAGCCATGCTTCCCATGGTGAGAATCAAGCCCTTTATCTTGTGTTTCCAAGATAAACACCTTAACCATTATGCCAATCCCAACCGCTATCCAACTCAATTAACAATGCAGTGTTCCTGTTAGCCCTCAAAAAAGTCTGTCTGTATGCATGTACATAAATTATTGTTATCACATAAGTAATAACCCTCCTAAGACCCTTGATTATGCCAGTTTTGCTAGATGTTTTCTAAATATTTTAAACCTTTACGGGTCACAGACTAAATTTGCTAATGACTCTGAATGTATTAATTCTGTTAAGTGTGTCACTGATGCTGCTAACCATTTTAATATTTTTACCTCACCCATCAATTTTCAGATCTCTGGAAACTCACATATTCCAAGTGGCTACATATTCATTTCCTGTTTGGATGAGATTTCCACAGCACATTTGTGAGTGTCATCACTATGTGGAGACAAATTTTGAAGGCTTTGCTTATCTATTGTAGTTACTCCTAACTTCCTATTGGTAGTAGCACAGACTCTTTCCTAATGCAAGGGCACACGTTCTTGGATGCAGATACTGAACTACATTCACCTCCCTATGATTCATATGCCTATAAATTATTTAGGCATTCCCGAGTATGATAGCAGTAAGAATTTCCTTATACACCATCCAGAAAAGGTGAATAATTGGTATAGGCTCCTCATTTAATTTCTTCTCCTGTCTGACTCTCTAGTATCCAGTGCCAGTGTTGAAGTTAAATACCCTGCCCAAATACCACTGGGTTGGTAGTTAATTTTGTTAATTCCAGTGAAAGGCCTCAACTGCATTAATCCTGCTGGGTCCAAAAGTCTAAAGTCCCATCTGTCTGTAGCAGTCTTCTTTTAAATTCATCATAATAGTTCAATATTAATTTATACTAATTTCCCCTGGATAAACCATAATTGTATCAGCTTGCCAAAAAGTGTCACTGGAATTTCATTAGAAACAGAAGAAGCAGAATGAATGTTCTGACTACCTAGAGATATACTTGAACTGTAAAGAAACTGAAGAAATTGATCTGCCAAACATCAACATCAACACATATACTCATACCCACAACTTCTCCATTTGCCCTATTCATTCCATACTATATATCTAATATCTACCTCTCCAGTTATTAGCTCTGTCACAAAAGGAAATACTGCCAGCCCAGCTATCTGGAGCTTTGTAAACAATTATATGTAATTTGCGAACATTAACATTATTTATATAGAAGTGTGGCAGAGGGAGATACTGCCAGCACAGCTGTCTGGAATTTTGTAAATGGTTATGTGTCATTTGTGAATATCAGCATGAGTCATATGCTTGTGCTACTGTATGTCATATAAGATGGTTTGTACAGACATGTGTGCTAAAAAGATATGTGGTAGAGTATTCAGCTTAAAGATGTGTCCACAGTGTACCCTACTGGAAAAGAACAAGAATGTATATAAACTATTGTAACTGTGGAAATGTATATATTTTAACAGTGGGAACTGACACATAGAAGGTTAACTTGCAAAACTTAAAAAAAATTGTTGAAATTAAATTATTTTATAACCACGCTATAAAAAGAGATGCTATCTGTCAGTTTCAATGCAACAGGAGACATAATGTCAAGAACTAGAAGTGTTTTGTATTGTCTTTAAATGTGTAGGAATGTAAATTATTTTACGATTTCCACCATTTGCCTTAAGATCTAAGAAGAGCCCTTGTTTATGTATTTTCACATTTAGCAACTAAATGCTGCTGTTTTGAGCCTGGGATAGTCAGATACAAGGAGTGATGTCATGCTGCAAGTACCCCAGCAGCAATATTTGAGATATTAATTAAAGAACTATCTGAGAGAAGTAGTGCATTTTGTATTTGTCTTTGACCTGACAACATCAGCTGGAAAACCCACCCACCACATCTGTCTTGCCTTGCTATGAGTAATTTAGTCTAGGGTACAAATATTTCTCTTAGATACAGTAAGGAATATAGTGAAGTACAGCTTAGATGTTTTATTTATTTATGTGAGACTGTCCTGCAATGTTGTTTTAACTATTTCCTTTGATTTTGAACTCTGAAGTAACTGTGATTGTTTACTGGGTATTTTCTTGTTCTTTTATTATTTATTATTAAATATATTTAAACTTCTCAATTGTGGCTGGTATGTCTAGAGATATTTAAGCTCTTAGAGTACTTGCATATCTATTTGCTGACAGTGTGCAGGCCACTCCTAATAACCTTGCTCTTGGTCAAACTACCATTTGGATTAATAGTAACATTACACAGTAAGATTGGTCACCCTTTGCTAAGGGTCTTAAAGTAGCTGATAAGTAGTGGCTAGTGGCACTGAAAACTACCTTATAGTCTGGGCAGAAGGGGGCATAGCTAATAAACCTGTGTCAGCCTTTCCCAGCTGTGTGTGTGTGTGTGTGTGCACGTGCGTGTGTGCCTGTGTGTGTGTGTGTGTGTGTGTGTGTGTGTGTGTGTGTGTGTGTGTGTGTGTGTGTGTGTGTGTGTGTGTGTATGTTAGCTACTTGGGCAGGGGCACAAATCACTGGTTGGACAGAGAGGGTGCTGGAGGTCTTGGCTTGGCCACTCAGCTGAGTTCTCAACCCTATAGCTGTGCCAGTGGGGAGTCTTATTGGGGATATGGAGAAAGAAGGAGAAACCAGCCCCAGACTTACTGTGGTCTCTGTGTGCTCTTAAGGGAAATTGCACCTTACTGTGTGTGTACTTGTCATCCTCCCAGTGCTTATGTCCGTCACAGTTGCCAATGGTGAAGATTGATGGTCCTTGATTACTGGGCCAGTGCTAAGGCATCAGAAGCTCTACTGTTGCAGCTCTTAACATTCTACAATTTTTACTCTTTGTTGCTAAAATTTCCCTCCATACTTGTATATACTATGTCCATCCTTTTGACTTGTCTCATGCATTATGCATCGTATATTCCTGATCCTACTTCTTGTAAATGTTTGTATATTTTTGGACATCTATGTTACCTTATGTCATGTTAAGTCACCATATTGTGCAATTTATTTATACCTTTAACTTTACTGTCACTGTAAATCTGGGCTAACCTTGCAAATGATCAAACGTGATCAGTGCTCTACCCTGGTAAATGAAATAAAATAAAATAAACTTTGAAAACGGATTTAAAGCACTGACTTTTGGCAGTGCTATGCTGTGGGAAAATGTATACAAAATGACAGGTGCAAAACTAAAGTGGATAGATTCTCTCTTCATCATCACCTTTGTATGTCTGTATAAGTTAAATGCACATGATAGAAAATGTGTGGTGAAACAACAGTGAGACAGTCTCAATCTTCCCTTAAAAGACTGGGGTGAACATACACATTCTCTGAGTCATGCAGCCTAGAAACAGTTAATGTGTCCTGAGTATACAAGAGGTAATCCACTGTGGCTACAGAAAAATCCTACTTTAAACATATGCTATAGATATACTTCTGTGAAGGAAGGAAGGAATACTCAAGACTGCTGTGTTCTGTCACACAGGAAGACAGACAGGAAAAGAAGACCACTCAGAAATGAATTTATTTTTGATCAGTATACTTGCTAGGTATAAAACTATTTTAATTATTAAATATAATTAATCTAGTATTCTCATGTAGCAGCAGGCACATTAGATTCTACTGTGGGAAAATCCTACAACTTCTGAGATAGCAGGCACACTAATAATAGTCAAAGCCAAAGGCATTGTGTGGTTTTCTGTAAAACATGTCACCATACTTAATTATTCATTGCACAGTTTTCACAAAACATGGCAAGCAGGCAGCAACAACAATAAACTGCCTTGAGAAATAGTCACAATCACTCTGTGTCTTGTTGTGGGGACAAAATGTGTACTTAAAAAATGACAAAGAACAGACAAGGTGGTATAGTTTGTGTTAGACTAACAATCACCAAGTGTGAAAATTCACTGTGTCATTTTAAAAGAGATTGATGCAGAAAAAAAATCTAATTTTCTGAAAGATGCAGTAACTTTGGTGCCAATCATATTAAGTAAGGGGTGAAAGAGGCAAAGTCTTCTGTATTTTATCTACGTTTGTTGGTCATGGTAGTGGAATTTACAAAAGGACAGAGAAATACAGCACTATATAGTATATAGTTACTGTACATAAACACTCACTAAGGATAATTACATTCAGTAAAAAAGTGAATTAAACAAGTAGTGCATGTTAATAATAAGAATATACATAGACACACCCTAATAACTGTGTGTGCTCTTCTCAAATACTTTATAGCTAAGAACTGGGTAAATCCCTCTGTAATCTCTTGGGAGAACTACAAAACTATGGCAATTAAGTACATTTCTGCCCATAAACTCTGTTCTAGCAGTAAAAAGAAAAAAAAGACTATTTCCAGAATTACTGGTGCAGTCTATTTGACAATTCAAATTGAATAATTACCGTACAACATTTATCTCGATTATTACAACCCATGGAGACTGTTGTGTACATATCTTCCAGTCCAATATCAATTAATGATGATACTCTATTGTAAATCACATTGGTCGATGTCCCTTTATGCACATGTCAAGGCATCCAAGTTGTAGATAATTGTAAATAATGTAAATAGTGTTATTCTAAGAATATACCCCCTTCTTTCTCTCATGTCACTCTTAAATCAGACATTAATGTGTTCCTCAAACCATCACTCACTTTTAGGTTTACTAAAGTTAATTATATTTTATCATTTTTTACAGTTGTTATTATAAGGGGGTCTTTGTACTACTTTCTATCCCTAAGATTTGTGTTTGGGATAGCACTTAATCCTTCTTTTCTTTTTATGTTTTATTTTAATTTACCTGTTATTACCTTGCTATTGTTGGATATATGTGATCACTCAAATTGCTACAATCTCCTTGCATAGCAAGACTGTTTTCTGTAAACATTGTATTAAGCTTTTTATGTGTCTGTTTTTCTGTTTATAAAGCTTGCAAAAACCAATAAAAATTATATTAAAAAAAAAATAATAAGAATATATATATAAACAGCATTTCCTGAGATTTAGACAGTATATTGCTGCCAGAGCTGTTCAGGCAATGTTGCATTAACCGATAGCACAACGGTGATATATTGTAAGTCAGAAGCGTGATAAAGACAGATGGAGCAACAGCTCATTAATGGCTCATTATCACATCTCTGAAACAAATACTGCCCTGTTACAGGTTGCCTCCGTAGTCCTCCAACTATGGAACCACACAGCACAGTTGCAGAGGCTCCTACACACACACACACACACACACACACACACACACACACACACACACACACACACACACACACACACACACACACACACACACGCACGCACGCACGCACACACACACACACACACACACACACACACACACACAACAACACTACTGCACAATCTCATACACAAACACATAGGCAGCTTCACAGTACTTAACTCCAATTGGGGTAACATCCCTATTACTGAAATATGACTGAATGGGTGCACAACCACCAAAAGATTTTTCACTTCACTTTCTCAAATAGTGCAGTAAAGTTATTCTTTGAATCCCTCTACCATGCTATTTGGCTCCTAGTGAACAGTTCTAGGGAAGCAACATTGCTAATCAGCATTAGCCTCTGCTACCTGGATGCTGCAATTGCATGTGACTTTCACAAATGAGACCAGTGTAGCACTACCAACAACAACTTTCTTACCACCACAGTTTTGCACTAATCTCTGAACTGGAAACCCATATTGCATTGAGTAGACCTGCACAAAACAAGTTTTCACATTGTGATATGAGTTTCTGAATCTCAGATATCATTCAGTATCAAGACTGAAGGCACAACCTTTAAAAGATTTTAATATACATAAACATGAGAAGAAAATGGGGGGGGGGTTTAAAAAAGAAGGGAAGATAGGAAGAGAGATTGCAAAAGGGGAAATATTAACATAAGACCTTATACTCATAGTTAATGTGAGGAATTGGAGTGATGGGAAAGAAAGAAGCCTGGAATGTGTGGGTTTATTTTAAAGGGGGATGGGAAAAGCCTTTGTATCTAATTTTTTGCCTGACAAAACTTTATTCCATTCACTATAAAAGGAAAAACATGTCCAACAATATATTAGCATTATAGAAAAAACGAACAAGAGAACAAGTAACAACCCAGATAACAAAGGATAATAAAAACTAGAGTCAACAACAATAGATGTGCATTGTAAATACATCTTAGTTGTAAACCTATATCCCCTTTGTGAAAAAAACACGTACCCATGAATTACCACATAGGTGGCAGTACACTGAACACTGAAAGTGTGATAAGAGATTTAGGGACACAGGTGGACAGTGGTCTCACCTTCGATAACCACATCACCACAACGGTCAGGAAATCCTTCTATGTGGCACACCTCATCATAAGGGCTTTTCATCCAGAAAAAAGGAGGTCATTGTCCCACTGTAATCATCCCTTATTAGACCCATTATAGAATACAATGCCCCATTTGGTATGTACCTTTCAAGACACCTGCAACAACTGGAAAGGCCACAGAAATACCTCACTAAAAGAATAACAGGCCTAAAGCAGATGCCCTATGCTGACCACCTTAAAAAACTCCAGCTATACTCTGTTGCATATCATCTACTCAGAGGCAATCTCTGCTTAACATACAAGGCCATGTCAAACCCAGAACTGTTGGACATGCTACACTTAAAGAAATCCCAATCCCTCGGAGCCACACACTCCAGGGATCTAAACCTTGTCATCACAATAAACAAAACATGCTGGAGGGATAGGTTCCTGACCTAGAGACTCCCCAGACTCTGGAATAGACTGCCCATACATGTCAAGCAAAGTGCTTCTTTGGCCCTCTTCAAAAGGAACCTTGACGATTGGATGGGAGAAAGGAAATCCACCCCGGGGATTACGTCAGTCACCCTGTTAGACAGGGGTCCAGGGAAGTAAATAGTGTTGGAAGAAATATCCAGGGAATTGTAATGGCTAGGCTTGTATAGGCCCTAGGGCCGATAACCTAGTACCAACCTATGAACCAACCTATAAACCTAAATGTAAAGCTTTGTTTCATGCTAGAGTCAAAAATATCTGTACTGTAGCTCTTTTTGGTAGGAATGAGAATAGTTGGAATCTGAATTGATTGTAGTTATTAATGTGATGAAACTTTACAGAAAGTGAGTCTCAAAGTCTAGATGCAAGTATTGAGAAGGTATGTCCTATGGAAGAAAGAGAAAGTCTAGGCCTGGCGAGTACAAGGGCATTGTTGGTTTGAAACAGAAGTTATTATGGAGTTTCTCTAATGGTCAGCCTGTCAGCATATTTTTTATGGGGAACCAATTAGCTTGCTGTAGTGTATCGCATTCGTGTTCATTTCTAAGACAGATAGCACCATGGGGTTCCGGGAGTTTTGTTGCCTATGGGAACACAGAATTCAAATTATAATTCAGATTCAATTATTAAAATTCTTGTAGAATTTGAACTCTTGACATTTGCAACTGAAATGCACAGCCAGATGAACGGCTCTTCAGCAGCCATTTTTTCATAGTTGCCATAAAAATAGTTTATTCATTTTTTTTAACTTAAATCATTTTTTTTTTACTTTTTATTCAGCAGATCATGTGATATTTGGTTGAATTTAATTTGCTGCTAAAAGTTTGAAGAACAAATTTTATTACAGTCACTGGCTCTGGTCCTGTATTGCTATGACCAATATTTAGAAGTGAATTCAGCCTATGACAATTCAGCTAAAAAAGGACTAGTTAAGGCTCGTCCCTTCTCCCGGGCTGGGCAGATATTTGTTACCATCTGTTTGAACCCTGATGGTTAAGAAGAGTGGCATATGTTATGGGTATTGTGGGATCGCGTAACTGCTGACATCACTATATACTGCACTTCAAATAAAGGTTAAAAAAGGGCAACATTCAAGACAATCTTACCACATCACATCAAAATCAAGAACATCCTCTATATTTACCCAGCTTGATTTTTTTTTTTTTTTTTTTTTGCGCTGTATGGTTTACTTGCTCTCCACACGGAGAAAATACCATAGCCTGATAATGGGGTTGGGGATCTGTGGCTGGTCTTGGACCCAGACTGCTTCAGTTATTGTGGAGCTAAAAATCTGGGTGGCTGTGGCATGAAAAATGAGACATCTGATATAAACAATCAGTAAAAAATGACCGTTAATGATACATAGTGAGATAATACAAGCAAGAAGCTGGCCATTTCCCAGTCAGTCAAGATGAAATAAGTATTTGTCAGTGCCAAATGTTGACTTACACTGTTAATTGACTAAAGCAATATGGTCGGATAAAAGGTAAGAGTCAGTGTTTATTATTGGTAGCTTACAACATACAAGACATTCTGCAAAACATTGAATGGTATTACTTTGTTGTACTCAAGTTGTATAAGTTCCATTGGTCTAAGATCAAAGATAGCACTAAATATTGCAGTTGTGTTCTTTGTTCCAATTTGTTTGTAAAACAAAATTGAAAGGTAGAAGCTTAAATCCATACCACAGGGGAAAATGAACCAGAAAAAAAAGCAAGTTAAATAATTTCAACTATAATTCAATATAAGTTATATTAAATACTGAATAAAAACATACAGACATGTTATCAAAAATTGTACTCTGAAAAAAGACATTACCAGATGAAATTGTCAATGTAAGTTTCTTGGAAATGCTGCTTCCTCACGTGTTCTCCAGTGAGATTAATGTTAATTTAGTCATATTAGTACAGTCTAGCCATTAAAATAATTGAGTAACACAAAGGAGTATAACACTTGGATTACATGAAGCATTGACTTTACCTTAGCAATAAAACTAATTTGAAAAAATACAATCCCCAGGACAAAGAAACATCCTCACCATTTGGGTAAATTGTGTACCCTGAGTAGAGTAATTTATGCGATTGTGAAAAATGTGATTCAAAGACCGCTATGGCCACAATGAGAAAGACCTCATTATATGCAGATATTAGCATATCTGTCATATATGTCAATCACACTTTTCTAATTCTAGCATTGTCACATTAGATGGTAGTAGTGTTTTTTCCTGGCATCCTATGCATTGCACTGGCCAAGGCATCCCTCTGAATTCACCCCTCCAATACACACACAGATGCATACACGCACACACACACACACACACACACACACACACACACACACACACACACACACACACACACACACACACACACACACACACACACACACACACACACACACACACACACACACACACACACACACACACACACACACACACACGAACACACACACACACACACACACACACACACACACACACACACACACACACACACACACACACACACACACACACACACACACAAACACACACAGATACATTCCAAGTCCCCCAAAAGTCAACTGCACTCATGGAAATACTCATCATTTCATCCATATGCAAGTTCCAACACACATATACATTCATCCACCTTCATTCATGCCCTTTCAGATATGCAGACATGTCCACACATATATGTACACAAACAAAAATCCCACACCGCCCCACACCTTTACTAAACATACCTGTATAGCATCTTCTTTAAGAGTCAATGGGTGACCTCTGATGTTCACATTCTCTGTTTATAGTGGAAATTTACACATCTGAGTAATTCAGAAGTCAATCAGGAGATGCTGACATTTCTGGGGGACAGCACATGGCTAATTAGGTTTAGCCACTCCCCTTGATTGCTGTATTAGCATGCAGCTCTGCCAGCTGGGCCTGGACAGTCTAAGAATTGGAAAGACCTACTGAGAATGGGAAAAAGGCCATGATAAGGCAAATGTACTCATGGTAAGCCTTTCTGAATCCCAGTGAATAAGCAAAATAAATGGTTACCTTCCTTTTTTTCCATATCCGGACATAGAAAAAAGTAGTAAGTATTTACAAATTCTTTCTAATATGTTAATGGCAAATATTTGCAATTGGTAGTCAAAAAACGTCCACATGTATTGCCCTGTTTCTCTAATAAATCTATTTAATCTACTTTAACACTTAAATAATTGAGACAAACATGTAAAAAAAGTCTTAATTCTGAGTGTTCTCAGTCTGCTGGAAGAGATTCCATTCATAAAGTCAAACACCTTAAATACCAAGACACAAAACATTGACTATAAAAGGTTGAAACACAAATACATTGAGCAGTTATCTTAACAGTTTTCCAATTTTACAGAAGAGATTGGGAACTTGTTTTTTTTTTTTTTTTCTTTTTGCCCTTTCCATACTCTGGGACTTTTTTATTTAGAGCATTTTTTTCATATTTTTTTTATTTTCATTGTTTTGAGGATCACCCTTTATGGGTTGATGTTCTTCGTGCTGCTATTTAAGATGTTCAACTTTATAAATGGAACCCAGTGGAAGACATAGATTCCTCCAATATAAATGAGCAGAATTTTGGATTTTTATGTTCCTGCTAGCTGTTACATAATAAGCATTCAGTATTTAGAAATTGCTGGAAACAGGTTTGATCTAAACAACCTGTGCAACTCTTTGAAAATGTTGACTTGCATTGGAGGTGGACTCCACTTTTAGCGATTAATGACAGGCAAACAATAATATCAGAAAAGTACCATAACAGTAAATGTTCAAATGATCACTGCTGCTGCATTAGCCTTAGTTATATGGGTTACATCCAGCATAGGATATAAAGTACAGTTGTGTAAGTAAACTTGCCATAACAGTAAATATTTGAAAGATCAGTTCTATAGTAGATGTAGCTCTGTGGGTTATATCCTCCATAAGTACGTACTGTGGATCAGTGGATGTGGGAAATGACAACACAATCCATACAGATGTTAGAGTACCTCCTACAGGAAGCAAATTAAAGTGATAGATGGTATGCTCATGATGGAAAAGAAGGAGACATCCTGGGAAGTTGGGGAACTTTCAGAGATCAATTGGATCACCTACAACAAGTCCTACTTATGAAGTAGCAGCCTGGGACGTTGTGTTCTTAAGTGGTGAGGGACAGATTACCTTATATCTGTAAGTAACAAAAGTGCAAAACCACTTAAAAACAAATGATCCCCTGACAACGTCAAGACAATTAGAAATGACAGGCTCTAACTAAATGATATGGTGTCTGAGTCATGATCTAACAACAAGACATGAAGGTAGTGTGGAAGAACACTGGTGAAGCAGCTGAAGAAATAAGTGTTTGTGTGAAACAAATAACCCAATCACAACTAAGGAACAAAGCAGTGTTCTCAAACAGGCAGTTATCAGAGGTGAGGCAGAACACATAACAATTAAGATGTATGAGAAAGCACAGATGATAAGATAGCAAACTATCTGAATTCAAGCAGGGAGGGGCAGAACAAAAATCAAAGGTCTGGCTATTACAAGAAAGCCTGAGTCTGTCTTATAGTGAAACAGAGGTTTTACACACAAACATATTGGTGAGAGCTACACTTAGAAAATAAGATTTAGTATAACCCTGTGGAACTTCCTGGTCTGGATGCCCCACTAGGCCTTACTCTTTAGCAGTTAAAGAGTGAAATACAAATAGAAACTTGATTAAATCAGTAGGGTATTATGATCATAGATCTAAAGATGTGTCTGAAGTACCTGTGATCTCCTCAAGTGGTACCTAGGAAAGATGTTTATATTGGAGCATTTCAGACACAAACAAAATAAGCATGTTGAAAGTTCAGCAACACCGCATTTTTCCTCAGTTCTGTAACTATAGTTTGTTAATATCAGGAGTCATGTGTCTGGTGCCTGGTGAGTTTAGCATTGAAAACAGAGACAAAAATACTTCCAATAAAAGAAGATTGTTTTGTATTGATATATGATGCTTTAAGTCTAAGAAGCATGATAATTAATTTATAAGGAACATGTTTCTTAGAATTTAAGGTGTCTAGTCTCTCTCTCTCTCTCTGTCTGCTGCTGATCATCTGAATAAATTGGCACAAGAAGTATTTACGTCAAAGGTACTATAATTATAAATCCTAAAATCACCATGATCATTCAAAACAATACTTAAGGCCCTTTCATCCAACGATTCATTCTCCCTCTCCCTCCTCTTGTCCCCCTCCCCCCTCTGTTGAGGTGCAAAATGTTGCTGCTGTTGCACATTCATTTGGTTGGAATGATTCCGCACTCCATGGTCTATTAATTTCTGAAACCTTCTCAAGGAGGGACATTCTTAAAGGGTTTTCACCTCCAATATTTTTGGAATTAACAACATCATTAGCATCATTATATCAGGTGTACACCATCTCCTCTATGCACAGCCTGATAATTAATCTGTGACATCCCACTACCTGGGGGAGGGTGCTAGGATACACCATTCTCATAATCTGCCTTGCCCCTAGCTAGTTTTTTTAGATTTTTTATTATGCATCGCACTAATATCATTTTTAGCTTTAGTTAATAGATCATTATATTGTTCCATCCTAGTTACAAATAAATCATTATAAATACTAACATTCAGTTTCTCTATATCAGATAATAGGGCAACCATCTGCCTTTCATAATCCTTTATAAGTACTTCTAATATTTCACAACTATGTTGGTTGAACAATTCAACTCACTATGTAACAATGAGTCCTTAATCAGTCCTGTCGAAAAGTTCCACGATCGTAGACCTTTAGGTATTATTTCTAGTCGCACGCATTCCTTTAAATAGTTTACTTCCAACTGAATTTTTTTATATTTCAATAAACGGTCTGAAAAATCCTTAAACTGTTTTTCAAGGGACCCATAAAAGACCCCCTGAGTTTACGGTTCAGAGTACCAGTGAAAATTTGTATTTAATCTTCTTCTCTTTCGGCTGTTCCCATTAGGTTTCGCCACAGCGGATCATCAGTTTCCATTTCTTCCTGTCCTCTGCATATTGCTCTGTCACACCAACCACCTGCATGTCCTCGTTCACCACATCCATAAACCTTATCTTAGGCCTTCCTCTTTTCCTCTTACCTGGCAGCTCCATCCTTAGCATCCTTTTCCCAATATACCCAGCATCCCTCCTCAGCACATGTCCAAACCAATGTAATCTCACCTCTCTGACTTTGTCTCCAAACCTCCCAACCTGAGCTGACCCTCTAATATACTAATTCTTAATCCTGTCCATCTTTGTCAAACCCAGTGCAAATCTTTTTTTTTTTCAATAATCCCTCTTTTATTATTTTTCAACTACATGACTACAAACTATTATATATATATACAATATGTACATGATTGCTTCCAAAAGTTACACAAACATTATATTTTAACACAAGTTATTAAGAAAGAAATACAACAAGAAAAAAACAACAGTCTGTATTATTATTACAACCTATATCTAATCTAAGATTGAATCTGTCCTATAAATATCTGTCCTGAACAAAAGTGGATAAGAACCTCTAGGCCAACACAATATTAAAGATTTGCTCCCATATTTTTATATTATTTATGCTTTTCTTATGGTCATTGATTAACAATTTGTGTGCTAATATATGTCTTATTGCTAATGTTTTGAAATTTTCCCAAGATGTCTGGGTCGGGTTCAACCAATTTGACGCTATGTATAGTTTCATTAATAAACAAGCAACTGCCACCTCAAGACATAAGAGATGCAACACATAGTTCTCAAAGTCAGTGTGCTAAACAGTCACAGCCCTTAAGGCCAAACACAATGCCAGACACACTTGTTATAGGTGACTCCATAGTCAGACACACTGACGTCCCACTCACCAGACTGAACAAGGAAAAGATCACAGTAAGCTGCCTGTCAGGCGCTAGAATCCGCCACATAACACAAGCACTCAGGTCACTCCACAGCAAGTACAAGTATGACTCAGTCATTGTCCATGCCGGTGTGAACGACCTGAGACGTACCTCCCTGGACTACATGAAAAGAGACATAGAGGAGCTCTCAGATTATGTAGCCCAGGCCGGTATGACCCTGACCCTGAGCAGTATCCTACCCTCACCAAGAATGATGCCACAATACAGAGACAAAATGATCAGCTTTAATAATTGGCTTAATTACTGGTGTCATTCTAAGGGGATCCAATGTCTTTCTGCCTGGGATGACATGCTTGACAAGCCACGCTGCTTCGCAAGGGATGGCTTGCACCTGTCACCCCTGGGCTTCTGGATATTGGCAAAGGCTCTTGCCACCCCATAGTGCCTTTTTTAGGAGGCTCAAATGATAAACCTACCGCCCTAGAAAACAAAAATGGAGAAAAACTAAGGGTAATACTGCTCAATGCCAGAAGTCTAAACCTCAAGATGCATGCCCTCGAAGCCCTCCTCAGTATGGAGAACATCGATGTCTGTGCTGTGACTGAAACCTGGTTCAAGGCTCCTGAGAGCACCCCAGCACTATCAGGTTATACCTCATATCATGCGTTCCAGCCCCAAAATCCAGACCGAACCACAAAAGGAGGGGGAGTATCCATATTCATAAAGGATACCCACACCTCCAGGTTAGTGGCAACGCACGAAGCATCGGAGACCATCCAGGTGCAATTAACCATAGGTAAAACTGCCCTACAGTTTGTAGCATGCTACAGACCACTCTCTCAAACTCAGGAAACCCACACAGCCTTCCTGAAGACACTGGAGAGTATGAATGTCTCTCCAAACACCATCATATTGGGTGACTTCAACTACCCAAACATAGACTGGGAACATTACTCAAGCCCCAACACCCTAGCCCAAAGGTTCCTGGAGTTCATAAACTCAAATGCTATGGAACAACTAGTCACCATTCCCACAAGAGAAGAAAATATACTAGACCTGATCATCACAAACATGGGGACAAAATGCTCCACACCGAAGTATATCCCTCATTGGTGAGATCAGACCATAAATTAATCTCACTGGAGATCCACATCCCACCCCCAACCCCAGCAAAAAAGACCACAGTGAAGAACTTCTCAAAACCAAACTTCACACTTCTTAAGACTGGAGTGGTATCCTTCAAGGCCCTCGAGCCAGTGGAAACCACAACCCACGCTGCTGAAACCCTTACAAATGCCTTCTACGAGCACCTCCAGGAATGTATGGATCAAGCAATCCCTAATAAAATCAAGACCCTTTCCACCAAAGGCAGGCGCCCAGTCTGGTGGACCCCAGCCATAAACAAACTCTACAACAAGAGGAGAAAGCTACTACATGACAGAGCAAAATCCCTAAAAGGGAAGGCATCTCTGATCACTACTAGCAAAAAACTACGATCACTCATAAAACCATCCAAGGCCAACTTTGAGAGAAAAATCGCTAATGACACAAAAGACAATCATAAGGCCTTCTTTAGCTATGTTAGAAACCTGGGTGGAAACTCCCAGATATGCTCAGAATTAGTCCAAAATTATACAAAAATCACTGAACCCACAGACATTGCCAACATACTGGCAGACAGGTTCAGTGCAAATTTCTCCCCTCCCTCCCCCCCAAAAGGAGAAATATCTATCCCACCAGAGTCTAGCCTCCCAAACATCTCAGATGCCCAGGTGAGAGCTGTTCTCTCTAAAGCAAAAAACACAGCATCAATGGGACCGGACAGTGACCCTGGCTGTGTGCTACACGAACTCAATGAGGAACAAAACCCACACATAAGGCTGCTGTTTAATCTTAGCCTTACTACAGGATATGTACCCAAAGAATGGCGTATGGCAACTGTGGTCCCAGTCCACAAAGGCGGTGCTTCTACGGACCCTGGAAATTACCGCCCCATAAGCTTGATGAGCCTTGTCTGCAAAGCTATGGAGAGGATCATAATGGAACTCATAAATAAAGACATTGGGGACCTACAGACACTGGATCCTACCCAATTTGGCTTTGTCAAGGGCAGATCCTGCCTCTTGAACTTGGTCAACTTTTTCGAAACAGTCACTAAGGCCATTGAAGAGGGTAAGGCAGTTCACACAGCCTACCTTGACCTAGCAAAAGCATTCGACACAATACCCCACTCGGGCATCATAGAAAAGCTCACCAGCTTAGATGTAAACCCATATGTCACAAGATGGGTTGCAAACTGGCTCAAGGACAGAACCCACAGGGTTAGAGTTGCTGGTGCCATGTCAGACTCTAAGCCGGTCATGAGCGGTGTCCCACAGGGCTCAGTCCTGGGCCCCCTCTTGTTCGGCATTTATTTTTCTGAAGTGCAGGCAAACATAGGGGGATTGTGGCTGACAAAATTTGCAGATGACTGCAAACTGGGCACCATAATTGACACTCCATCAGACACAGACATCCTCCAGAGAGGTCTCATAGAAATGGATAACTGGTGCCAGAGCCATGGCCTTAAGCTAAATGCCAAAAAATGTATAGTCATACCCTTTGGGAAAAACAAGGTAACCCCTAATTACCACATAGGTGGTAATCCATTAAACACGGAAGAAGTTATCAGGGACCTGGGGACCCAAGTTGACAGTAACCTCTCTTTTGACACTCACATTGCCAAAGTGGTTAGGAAGACCTTCTACATTGCCCACCTGATCATGAAGGGATTCACATCCAGATCAGGAGAGGTCATTGCACCCTGTACTCTTCACTTATCAGACCAATGATTGAGTACAACGCCCCATTCGAATGTACCTTACCCGACACCTGCAGCAGTTGGAAAGACCCCAAAAGTTCCTCACCAAAAGGATAAAGGGGCTCAAACATATGTCATACGCTGCCCGACTGAAGAAACTCCAGCTCTATTCAGTCGCATACCGCCTGCTCAGAGGTGATCTGTGCCTGACATACAAGGCCATGTCCAACCCGGAATTAATGGACATGCTCCACTTCAAAAATCCAAATCCACCAGAGCCACGAGAGCAAGAGACTTAAACCTCAACACGGATATAAATAGGACGTGCTGGAGGGACAGATTCATCACCCAGAGACTCCCTACACTATGGAACAGAATCCCAGTCCATGTGAGGCAGAGCCCCTCACTGACTCTGTTCAAGAGAAATCTTGACGAGTGGATGGGAGATCGTAGGTTTACCCTGGGAATCATCTCTGTGTCACTGCTGGACAGAGGCACAGCAAACTAATGGGTATAGTATTCTCATCCTAAGGGGTGGTGAAAGCCACACACACTCTGGCTAGGCTTATAAATGCCCTAGGGCAGATAGCCTAGTATGAACCTATGAACCTATGAACCTATGAACCTATAAACAAATATTCATGATTATGATCCTTTTTGATTTATCTAAGTTATCTGGGGGAATATGTAGGATCATAAATTCCCACGAGAGTGTTGAGTGTTGGTAGCCCATTTTCTGTAAATGAAATTTTAACGAATTCCAAAGTTTAAAAATGCATTTACAACTCCAAAACATGTGGAACAGGTCAGCTGTCTGGTCTATACAATGTGGACATTTAGGGGAATTCTTTGAGTCAAATTTATGAAGAGTAAGACGGGTCTAGTAGGCATTGTTGAATATCATCAGTTGTGTGAATAGTAATTTTTGGAGGGATACTGACTTTAATGTTAGATTAAATGCTTCCAAGATCTTGCTGTCATCAACTAATATTAATTTCTCCCTCCAGTAATTCGATAAGAGAATATGTTTATTATATTTCATCTCTTTTATCAGTTTATATGAGGTAGATATATATTTTTTGTCTTGTATCAGAGCTTCCCACAGATTACGACATATATTTAAATCCTCTTCTTTAAGTTCAAAGTTATTAAAATAATTTAAAGCCAGATCTTTTAGTTGTCTCATGATAATTAGATAGGAAATAGGAAGATTTTTCTCTTTTAAAATATCGTGTACTGATACCCCAAGAAAGGGGTAAAAGTCCAATATGATTAAATCCTTTATTAGAGGGAATTTCTGTAAATCTATCAATTTATTCCCAATTACTAAATTTGGGTTCTTGTGAAGTGGTTGAAACACCATCATATACTTTAGTAGGTTTAATGAAGTAAAGAGATTTTGAATTGAAGTTACATAGCTTTTAATATGTTCCATTAAGTCATATTTACCGAGTGTTCCTCTATTCAGAAAGGGTAGTACTTTACAGTTAATTCCCACTCCAGTTACATGTCTATAAGTTAGGACCAACCATTTGGGTGCCCATTTCAGACTGTCTCTATCAAAGTGAATCGCCCTTAAAATTCTGTTAGCATTAATTACCAAGTAATAAGTTTCAAAATCCGGTAAGTCTAGACCTCCCCTATTCTTTGGAGCCATCAGTTTCTCATATGTTATCCTCGTTTTCCTAGGTTCCCAAAGAAATCTCCCTAGTCCTATATGAAGCTGTTTAAAAAATTTCCTCGTGATTCTGAGTTGTGTAGCTCTAAGTATATATAGTATTCTGGGAAGAACATTTATTTTGATAATTGCAGCTCTTGCCATTATTGGTAATTTCAATTTACTCCATCTTTTCAAATCTAATGTTATCTGATCCCAAGTTGATTTAATATTATTTATAAAAAAATCTCTATTATCAGTTGAAAATATAATACTCAGATATTTTGTTCTTTCTTCCGTCATTACCTGTCCTATCAATGGTAACAATGAAAAGGGTGTAGGTGTCTTTAATGGGAATATTTTGGATTTCTTAAGATTAAGTTTATAATTAGAGATTTTCTCAAATTCTTCTACTGCTTTTAATATTTTCTCGGTATCTGACACAGGTGTGGTACAGTATATATTTAAATCATCTGCGAAAGCAGCAATATTTATCTTCATACCATATAATAATGGGGGATTGTAAAAAACATTTTGTTTAATGTGTAAAAATAATGGTTCCAAATAAAGATTAAATAAAATAGGAGATAGTGGACACCCTTGTCGGGTACCATTTTTAATTTGTATTCTTTTAGAGCATTCTTGATTGATAAATACATTTGTATATGCGTTGTTATATATTTTCCTTAATGTTAAAATGAAATCCTGAGGTATGTTAAAGTATGATAACATATCAAATAAGTATACCAAGTTAACTCTGTCAAATGCTTTCTGTGCGTCAACTATAAGTGCATACATATTAATATTTTTATGCTTGGCGTAGGAAATTAATGTGTGAAGTGTTAATGTATTATCAGTGGTCTGTCTCCCATCCATAAACCCCGCCTGTTCCTCTGATATTATTAAATTTATGACCCTTTTCAGCCTATTTGCCAGGATGGATGTCATGATTTTCATGTCTATATTCAAGAGTGAAATGGGTCTGTAATTATCTGGGTTTTTAGAATCACTTTTCTCTTTCGGTATCAAAATTGTCTTTGAAGCATTAAAGTGGGGATCATTAACTTTATTTTGAATTATATAGTTAAATGTCTGTGAAAGTATTCTACTCAGAATCCCACTAAAAGTTTTGTAAAATTCAGAGGTCAATCCATCCGGCCCTGGGGCTTTATGTGGTTTCAGCTTCTTAATTATCTCTGTTACCTCCTCCGCTGTAATCGATTTAATTAAATCCCTATGGGACTCATTATCAATACTCGGGAATGTGATCTTCTGTAAGAAATCTTTCCTAACTTTATCTGGTAAAAGTGCCTGCTGGTCACCATATACCTGATTAAATATTGTTTCAAAGGTATTCATGATGTCTACCTTATTAGTATATGTTCTATTATTATAATATATTTCTGAGATTAATAGTGTTGATTTAGTTTGGTTAATAATGCGTGCTAGTGCTTTTGAAGGAGTCTGAATATGATTCGCGTATTTTACTAAATTTCTCTGTTCATAAAATGACAGTTTACTATTATGTAATAAAAACAATTCTTTTTGACACTTTAATAAGTCTGTTTCTGGTTGTTTATTGTAATTCTTCATTAACTCCTGGTCTAGTAACTTAACCAGTGCAAATCTTAACATCTTTAACTTTGCCACTTCCTGCTCTGACTCCTGCCTTTTTGTCAATGCCACTGTCTCCCACCCATAGAACATAACTGGTCTCACTACCCTCTTGTAGACCTTCCCTTTCACCCTTACTGGTACTCATCTGTCACAAATCACTCCTGACACTCTTCTCCACCCATTCCACCCTGCCTGTACTCTCTTCTTCACCTCTCTTCCACACACACCATTACTCTGAACTGTTGATTCCAAGTACTTAAACTCATCCACCTTCGCCAGCTCTACTCCCTGCATCCTCACCATTCCTCTATCCTCCCTCTCATTCACACACACATATTCTGTCTTAGTCCTGCTGACCTTCATTCCTCTCCTCTCTAGAGCATATCTCCACCTCTCCAGGGTCTCCTCAACCTGGTCCCTACTCTCACTACAGATCACAATGTCATCTGCAAACAAGCACCTCCATGCTTCCACTGGTATGTAATCTGGACCAACAGCCTTTCCATACTTCATCCCCTTCATAGCTGTCCATATTTCCTCCTTGCTAATCTGTTTCACTTCCTGATTCACTATCCCCACATAATCCAACCTTTTTTCTCTCATTCTCTTCATTCATCAGCCCGTCAAAGTATTCTTTCCATCTAAAATCATGGCAGCTGTTAACTCTATTTGCACTGTTCAGATCCAGGCTACTTACACCTGGAATTGTTATCTCATTGGGTAGAGTTCCTATGCCATTCTCATCACTTGTTCTTGGTCTCTGTGCAGGAGTAATAGCCAAAACAGTAGATCCCAAGGAGACAGTCAAACTCGACTTAATCCAGGAGGTGTTAGGGAAGCTTGCACCATAAGAAAAACAACATTGAGACAGTTCATTAATTAATAAAGTAAAATTCCCAATGGATGCCACAAATTCATTACGCATGGTTCTAAATTTACTCAAAAGGGACTCTGTACCAGCTTCACTCCCCATAATGAAAATCACCAATGCCAAAATAAGGACAAACCACAGAACAACAACAAAAAAAAGAGAGATACTTTACATTAGATGTCCAGGACCTATACTTGGTTATCTCACATGAGATAGGAATTGAGTGTTTTTTATGAGTGTTTATGCTTCCACACTGATCTGAATAAAGATATGGTGGTAGTTTTGATAAGTTTTATGGCTATGGTCCTGGAAAATAACTATCTGGTCTTTAAGAATCAATTTTTAGGCAAACACTGGTGTGGCAATGGGAGCGATGTGTGCCCCTAAATTTGTTAATGTGGTCCTTGCTTATGGAGAAAAACTATGTTTTGAATTCAGAGTTCAATGGTTGTTGGGCCCTATATGGGTGTTATTTGGATGACTTGATTTTTTTATGGAAAAATAGTAGGGAAAGGTTAATGGAATTTTTTAATTATTTGAATATCACTCCAATTTTTTGAGGTTTACTATTGATATTCAGAATGACTCTGTGAACTTCCTTGAGGAAACTATTAGGAAGAATATGGAAAGGAAATGTTTTGAGTCCACTATTTACCCTAAACCTACTTACTCCAATACATTCCTTAATTTTGAAAGTATGCATAATAAGTTGAGAGGCATGTTTGTTGTGAGGGGGTATCCTGAATCCTTTTTGGCTGGCATTTTTTATGCAGTGAGAGAAAAAAAGAGAACAGGTATTTTGTGCCCCATTTTGGGAGGGGGAAGTGTGGGCCCCTCTGGACATGGACAGGGAGGTACCAGTCTTCAGACTGGTTATTCCATAAGTACAACTGCAGTAGTAAAGGAGTGGTGTATTTGGCCCTTTGAAAGTCTTGCAACACATTCTATATTGGTAAAACTAACCTTAGTCCTGGGAAGAGAATTTATCAGCATATATATGATATAAAGAAAAAGGATGATAGAATGTGTTGTATAAGCATTTGGAATGTAATCCTACCCATGGCTTCAGGTTTGCAATTTCAGATCAGGTCAACTTAGGACAGAGAGGAGGGCCAACTGATGATTTTTTTGAATTTTTGGAATATAAATGGCAAATAAAAACCAATGCCACCTTTGTCCCTGGGTTAAATGAGGCGACATATTTGGTCAGTGTACTAAAATTAAAGGCTGCTTATTTTATATTTTGAGTTTGGATGTTTTATTAACTTGTTTTAAAAAATACACACTTTTTAAAAATGAAATGTATGTTTTAATATATGTTTTATATAGGTATCTATTATATGTTCAGTATTATGTATGATTTGATTGTTAATTGTATATTTGTTCCCAAGGCAATGCTTTAAGTGAGTGAAGAGTAGTTAATTATACTAATTATGTGTGTGTATATGTACTATGGCTGCTTTGTGAGATTCAGTCTGAAGAAGTCCATTATATATATAGGAAGAAAGCCCTTAGTAAATTAATATATCGTGGGACATCAATTGAAGTTTTCATTTCTCTTTTTTGTTGTTCTGTGGTTTGTCCTTATTTTGGCATTGATAGTATACTGCCCTTTGAGAACACCTTTAATACAAATGTTTAATGTTTTCATGTTTGGCTTAGAAAGTTATGATACATAGACAATAAAGTAAGAACTTCAATCACATCTCATTTGGATCCTGATGACATACCTCTCAACTTGCAAACATTAAATTAGGAACAAGACCCTTGAAAAATAGGAACACCCACCTAAAAATCTGGACATCTAATCAGCATAAAATCTGAATATCAAATAGCACATAACCCCTTCCACTTCCAGTAGGAATATAAGATACTACTCAGAAACATGTGCTTGAAAAAACAAGTGACAAAAATGACAGCAAAATATAAGCACATTATCAATGTGACAGCATAAAATCTGTAGACTTTAATGTACTGTATCACAAAATTCTGCTACTGAGGGAAACTTCTTTTTTTCTTCAGAAAAAAGTTGTTAGATGTATCCTCTTTCTTTAAATTATTGTTACCACTATATGTTGATCATGTTGTGAGGTTTTCTGTGTTCTAAACAGCTTCAAAAATCACATGTGATGAGGGTGAGTCAGAAAATTGAATGAAGTGCAATAAAAGTTTTGCTCCCAAAACTTCAGGTGGTAAATCTTTAGGGGTATACAGTGGGAAGGCCTGAAGACATACAAAATATATTCAATGGTTTTCTTCACAGAAGGGAAACATCAACACATTTTACTCCTTGATTCCAAGGCCTGAATGTTGAAGAAGGCCATATCTGTCACTGGCCGTTACTGGGCAAATAAAAAGGGATCTTTTTGTCAAATAGTAAAACCGGTGAATTGCTTTAATTTCAATATTGAGTGTATTGTGCTATGCAGTCCATTCGACTCAGCACAGCCAAAACCACATAAAATGGATAAAAGCAGCCAAAATACACCAAACAGGAATTAACAGTTGCAGTAAAATCCACACAATACAAAAATTCCAAGTTAATCGCTTTCACCTAACATACTGTCAGGCTTCTTCAGAACAAACTCAACTTTTTCTAAGTCCTTTATATAAAGGCATCACAAATTAAAAAGAACCAATGACAGTTGTATCAATTAACCTGGGCTTGAATTTAAAAAAACACACACTGTTTCTTAGTTTAAGTAAAACACATTACTGAAATGCAGTTGAAAACGTGTGTAAATATATGTAAAATACATACAAAACTGGGATTCTTGTAACATGTCGCATTATTACAAAATAATTATTTTAAAAATCTTTTTCAAAAAGTTCCTGTACTGTACTATATTGGCAGATAAAATTGGAAGCTGACAGACCCCCTGGGTTGAATGATTGTATAAGCATTAGCAGTGTTTTAAAATTAAGATCAGCAAAATTGTGAACTTATTATGCAAAACATTGAGTATTTATTAAACACTGTCACTTAAAACATTTTTAAAAGAATTTTTTTTGTAATAATGTGATGTGTCACAAGAATCCCAAAGTACCTCCTTGAATTCACTGAATGCACCCAATCATATATAAATACTTTTACTAATAAATATGGTTTTCATTAACAATGTTTTTTTTGATTCCACAAACATCATATAAACAGGAGAGTGGAGTAGCAATGGGCACACCCGTCGCTAACACCTACGCCAACATAGTCATGTACATTTGGGAATGGAGATTTTTTCTATCCACTGATAACCCATTTCTGAGTAATGTTGTATTTTACTGGGTATTTGTGGATGTCCTGCTTTTGATATGGTAATGTAGTTAAAAGCCAGATGATGAGGGTAGTTAGCTTGAACACATCTGACACCTTAATGAACAGTTAACTAGATGGTATGACCACAGGTTTTACTGGTAGGGGTTATGCTGCAAATACTGTTAGTAAAATACATGATATAGTAGTACAGCAATGTACAGCTAGAAATATACACACAAAACCTACCTCTAATGATAGTAAGCTCAGATGCATACTTGCATATAATAAAAATACTACTCAAGTGAAACAAATTATTAATTATTACTGGCATATGTTGCAAGATATGCCAGTGTTGAGTTCTACTGCTACAAATAAGCCATTTTTCCATTATAAGAATTGTTGAAACTTGAAACAGTTGTTATGCTATAAAGAACAAAAACTTTTACGCCCTTCAAGGCTGTCAAAAAAAGGAAGTTTTATATATCGTAATTGTGTTTACTGCAGGTGTGTTTTTACAAGTGGTTCCTTTGTTCATCTGTTAATGGACATAATTTTGAGTTGCATGCATTTGGGAATCGTAACACTAAAAACCTTGTGTATCAAGCTTTATGCGAGAAATGTGATGCAGACTGCATCGGTAAACCTAACCAGGAACTTAAAAAGCGAATAAGAAGTACCTTTCTAAGTGCAAGTGACAGGTTCTTACTAATGCTCTTTACAAACATTAGATGGATAAAGACCAAGATCATATGTTTAAATTCTGTATGTTACACATCTTGTATGAATCTATACATGGTGGAACATCACACAAAACTGAACTAGATGAACTTCAATGGCTTTAACGCATAAAAGCACACATTCTACTTTGACTAAATGGCGCTTTATCTTTGAAACCATTGCAGAAAGAACTTCATCTGAGAGTGTAAACATTGTTTCTCTAATAATTTCTAATGTTTAGTAAGTTCTCATCATAATTTAAGAAAGTTTTGTTTTTAAATATTTTGTTTTACACATTTCGTAGCATATAGGATTTTTATGCACATTTATCTATGTATTTTATCTATTTTTTTATATATTTGAATATGTGCCTTTTAAATTTCAAGGAGTCTCAAAGGTTTTTGACAGTGTCATGTGGTTTTACATCCATCACCTGACCAGTATTTTACTCATGTGCATCTTTATACTGTTGATAATCAATATCTTGTTATTGTATTAAAGCCAACAGCCTGTAATGTTGTTTACTATTGCTGCAACTTTGTATCTCTATTTATCATGCACATGATGTGCAGCTTTTCTCCCTGGGAATCTGCTGAAAAAGGACTTGCATCCAGTCGGAATTTCCTGGTAAACAAATGTAAATAAATAAAATAAATAAATGTTCTAGTATTTAAACTGAAGGTTTGGATTGTGATTCTAGATTTGCCTGCGGAAGCCATTTTGTGGTGAAAGGTTTAACTTGCAATAATAAATTTGGGTTTGGATTGAAGTTGTGCATGGTTTACAGTGGCTCTGTTCTACTTTACTGTTTGGATTGTGTTAGAAATCTGCCGTAAATTCGTCTGATTTGCTACCTTGACTAAACTTGCCTTAGTACTTGACCTGCAAATCCTGAAATGGTGTGTAGGTAATGATTAAGCAGAAATTCAGTTGTGAAGTTGGAGTGGAATCCTTTATATCAAGAAGGAAAGTGTATGAGTGGTAGGCAAATCCCTGCCAAACGTTTTGCTTGGGCCATAAATGTAATGCTGAGGAGTAATATCGGTCAGGTTTTCCCCTTAAAACCATTGAATGCAGACTGAGTTCCCTTCAGTAATATCTGGACAGGAGTGGACTTTAGGCCTTCACATTGTCTGTGACATTAACAGGTTTGCCTTTGGCATCTATTGTCTTCCCTGAGAAAAGCTGATTAAATAAGAAACATTGGAGAGGTGATTCACCAGTTTGAAGTTCTGTGTTATTTTACAGGTGTACTTCCCGGTGAGCTGCTTTTGTAGCCTCTAGACCATACATCTGTTTTTCCTTAGGTTGCTGGCAAAGCTGTTTTCACTCTCATGCCTAGGGAACCTAGGACATCCTTCTGGACTTCCTCTTCGGGATTAGCTTCTGGGGACACTTGATCTCAGGCATCCTTTGCAGAAGAACACTTTTCTGTATCTGAAGGTAAAATATGATTCCCACTGTACTGATTAAGAAAGATGCTGTGGGGTGTAATGCTGAAGTCAGGCACTCTAGTCCAGTAGTCACGGCTTCCAAAGTGGCTTTTCCAAAAAAGAATAAAAAGACTTGCAACATGAAGCACAGATTATCTGACCCAAGTCCACTACAATGCCTGTGTCACAGATAGCAGGTGGGTATTTACACCTTTCAATATTCAGGCCTTGTTGGGCAGTGGATCTCCTTGGCACATAATTTCCTGCAAGCCGTGTATAGTCTGCGCACCTAGACACAGTTCCTTCTATTAAAAGAAAGAGGGAATGTTCTCCTATAATAGCTGAAGACTGTTAGTAGTGTAGTGAGAGGAAAGACTTGTAGTACTTTTTCCTAGATGTCTTCCATCTTGGGATATGACACTGACTATACAGGAAAATTCATTTGAAGAGACCTTTAACAAAATGAAGGAGCACTTCAAGTAGGAAGGAAAAGAAGGCATCCGAGGCACAAAAGATGTACTTTGATTTTACTAGGCCTGGATGCTCCTAAACCTGTAGCTGTTCCTCCTTTCTTGGGAGCATTGGAGGATGCATTCCTGGCAGCCTCAAGGCCCTTTCTCTTAAGAAATCAGGCAGGTTCTGTACTATCCAGGTGTCCCTTAAGTTACCCTGTAAGAGTTCTGTAGTAGATTCAGCAGTAGTGTCAGTGAATCCAAAGAAAAGAGTCCATATTGGCTCTTGTTTCCATTTCTTCCCAAGTGATAAAGCAAGGTGCTAGTCAGATTTGTGATGAAAGTTTATACATCTGCCACCCTGTTTTTAGGGTATTAATTATCTGACTTGTCATACTACGTTCCAAGTAGTTCTCTTAAGATCAGCTAAGAGAAAATCTGGGAGAGGTGCCTTATAGGTGAACATTCCATACTGGGTGGTTAGTACGAGTTAGGTTCTGCATTTAGAAGACTTCCCTGGCTGAGACCCCAACCCTTTGATAGAGTGCCGCTCCTAAGTGCACTTTTAGACTGGAAGATGCATTTTGGGAAACCTAATAGTGAGGTGCTTAAAAATTTGAGGAAAGGGAAGGTTATGCAAGGACTATTTTAAACAACTCATCTACCCCACCCATACCAAAGTACTGCAGGAATTTCCCATCAAACCAGGTCCTTACTATTGTAGGCAGAGTAAGAGTAGTCCAGCAAAGAATAAAAAGGCCCAGAACAAGAAATGCTAGGGAGAAATTAATGGAAAACTTGGGAACTTTGAATCTTCTGCCACCAGGTGGCAGCCGTGATTGCATGGATTTCCTCTACTGTCCTACAAAAACAAAATTGGTAGAAGACTGACAGTGTCTCCCAAAGTGGGAAGCAGTTACACAGAACAGAGAAGTATTTCTCGGGGTTGCAAGGTAAAATATGCAAATATTTTAAACTCTACAGACAACAGATGCCTAATTTCCTCCATTCTGCAAGATCTCCCGATACTAGGAGTCATAAAGTGCAAACAGTAGGAGAACTAAACAAAGGATTCTTGCCAAGTCTTATCCTGGTCTCCAGAATAGAAGGACCCATTTTGGATTTTTCCAAAATACAATACATTCCTTAAGTTTCCAAAATTCAGGATGTTAACCTTCCAGTCATTATTTACCTCTTCTGTTTCCTCAGGTCCTGTTGGCTGCCTTAGATCTCAAGGAGGGATATCTTCACATTCCTTGCTCATAATTCATAGAAGCCTCTAGTGCTTTGTGCTTTCTCTGGCTCGAAGCAAGGAGCTCTCACTATGGGTTTACCTCATTACTGTAGTTTGGCTACTGCTTCCAGGATATTTAAAGAATACCTGGCTGTGGTAATGGTTTTTGCTGGACCAGGGCCTTTCATATATACCCATACTTGGGCAGCTACGTCATTTCGGTATTCTGATTTGAGGAGGTGACCTGGGCCCTTACCTTTCCTTATGGACCACTTCCAAAGTATGGAGTTTTCTCACAACATGCAAAAATCTCTGCCCTTACCAAAAGGTGATCTTTTGAGGTTTACTGTTAGACCTTAGTTGTCCAAAGGCAGTGCTTGTCAAGAGATAACTTTTGACACAAGTAGAAAAGTTACATAAGCTGGGAATAAAGCCCTGTGTCACCCCTTGGATTTCCAATTGGCTGATAAGACTCAGATAATCAGTTACCTTCACAAATATACCTGTCACCAGCAGAATCCCCCAAGGTTCTGTGCTTGGACCTCTCCTGTTTGGCATCTACTTTTCTGAAATAAAAGCCAGTGAAAAAGAATCTGGCAAGACTGAGTTTGCTTAATACTGCAAGCTATGAGTGGTCATTAAATCCCCAAATAGCTTTTCCATCTTGCAGGAAGGTTTGCCTCAAATAAATAACCAGTGTCAAAATCATGGAATGAAACTAAGTGCCAAAGATCTGTTGTATCTTTTAGGAAGTAGTCTACTCCAGGGAACTACCATATTGACAGTACACCCCTAAGGGCTGACCCAGTTCAGGATTTGGGAACTTCTGTGACTTAACTTTTGACCAGCATGTGTCTATTGTTGTAAGAAAGACATCCTATATTGTACAGCTTATAAGCAAAGGGATTGTGTATAGGTCTAGGGATGTCATTGCCACCCTCTTTATTCAGCCCTCAGTAGGCCAGTTAATACATATGATGCCACCTTTTACATGTATATGTCCTGATACACAACTGGAACAGACACACAGATACCTTACTAAAAGGATACAAGGTGTAAACATATCTTACATGAACTGACTCAAAGCCCTGTCGCTATACTGTGTATCTTACAGACTGCTAAGCAGTGACCTGTGTCTGGCATGCAGGGCATCCTCTGACCTGTTACTGATGTAATTACTGCACATCAGCAGTCAGCTGACATCAGAAATACTTGATCTAGGGCTCTAAACATCTTTTGCAACATCAACAGAAAAGTTTGGAGGGACAGGTATATTTTGCAGAGGATACCACTGCTATGGAACAGACTCCCCATCCACATAAAAAACAAAAGTTCATCCCTGTCTATTTTCAAGCACATCTTAGATCTATGGATGGGAAACAGAAAATTTACCCCAGTTTTGCCCCTGTACTACTAATGGACAGATGCAACTCCTACATGCTTTGTCCCTTGCACGGGTCCCCTCAAATTTACTATGGTTATTGATCATGGGATGGATAAGGCTTATCTATTATCAAGTCGAATAGGTTGCTTAAAGCATAAAGATAAATTGGCTAGGTTTAAAATGGCCCACAAATTGCAGCTAGCTTAGTACTTGCCTGTGAACCTACCTATGAGAATATGGAACATCTGGAGAAACCTCTTCACAGTCTAGTGTGGGGGGTCCTAATGGAGAGATGGAAAGTCAGCAAGCAAAGGAGAGTAGTAGTGCTGAAATTAAATTCATCCTCAAGTCTTGGTGAATACTTTTGTGAGGTGGACCCTGTTTTTCACAAAATCTCACCAAGGTGACACTGATATATAGACTGCATTTATATAGCATATATCATGGACAGAAGTAAGTCATAAACAAAAAGGATAGCTGGGTGCACAAGACCCAGGATAAAAAAAGGTGCCCAGTCCTGGTAGGCCTGTGAAGATAGGTGAAGGCTGCCAGGCTAGCCAGATAGAATTTTGTAAATAATTTTGTCATTTTTAAATATTAATGTAAGCCACAGGCTTGTTCTCTTAAATGTGAAAAGACTGTATTGGATGTTGAACTGAAAAAAACTTAGTGCACTCTGTAGAAGAAAGCTGATAAGTCAAGCATTTCATGGCTGTCTTTGATCTCAGGGCTTGGAGCCGAGATGTCTGGATGAAGGAATTCTGGCTATTGTTTTGAGACCAGAGTTAATTGCTAGAATTTGCACATATAATTTCCTTTATTGCTGTGGCTTCCTGTCCAGCTGCAAGATCAAAAGTGCTACTAACCTCTGAGTTTCTGCTAGCCTGGGAACCAGAAATAAATGATGCAATCTGAAATGAATCAGTGGTACTGTGTTATCAATTTAAGGACAGAAAGAATGAAAGCATTTTTAGCATTTGTCTTGAGAACATCCAACTCACCAGCACTCTGCCTGTGTCTGTATGTAAGTAGGATCTTAGACTTTAGTGTTTTTCTTAGAAATAGCTAGGGAATAGGAAGATTAGACTGTTTTTCTGTGTCAATGTCAGAACTATTCTACTGGATTATTTTAAGCATTTTCATGTGGTCTCTGAACTCTTGACTAGCACTGTGTAGTAAAAAGTATTATCTTGTGCTTTTATTATTTATTATTAAATATTTTAAACCTTTCAACTGTGACTGTTTTGTGTAGAGATAATTTAATCTCCAGAATACATTGCATATATATATAGTGATACTGTACAAAGCCACTCCAAATAAGCCTTGACTGTTCAGTTGCACTTACCATTTGGATAATAATATTGCACATTATAATTGGACACCCTTTCATAAGGGCCTTTTAGTAGCTGATAAATATTAGTGGGTGGTGGCAAATGGTACTACCATATAGTCTGGGTAAAGGGGGCACAGCTGGTAAACCTGTGCCAGCCATCCCCAGGAGTGTCTGTGTGGTTGTATATAACTCTTATCTCAAAGTGTGTGTGTGTGTGTGTCAGCTACTTGGGCAGAGACATGAAGCACTGATTGGACAGAGAGGGTGCTGGAGGTTTTACCTTGCCCACTAGGTGGAGATCTGGACCCTATAGCTGTGCCAGTGGGAAGTCTTATTGGGGATCTGGAGAGAAAGGGAGAAACCCGCCCCAGACTGACTGTGATCTCTGTGTGCTCTTAAGGGAAATTGTACTTTTTTATGTGTGTATTTTTTATCCTCCCCTATGTGGACGCCCTCACTGGTGTTAGTGGTGAGGATTGAGGCTCCTTGATTGCTGGGCCAGTGCACAGGTGTCACAGGTGCACTGGTGCCAGGACTGGAAAAAATGGCAGTGTAGAATCCTCAAAATCTGGAAACATTCCTACAATGGGGCCAGGCCAGGTCAGGCCCAGGGGGAGAATGGCCTCCTTGTTGTAGAAGGAAGTAACAGTCCACAAAAATCACAAAAACCAATAGGCCAAAGAAGAGTGATAAAGACGATAGAGTGGACTATTGAGAATAAGAAAGAAATTATGTATTGTTACTGTTATCCAAAAAGCCCAGAATTTCCAGACAGAGGATATACAAGGAGATTAAGAGATAAGTTAGAGGAAAGAAAAATACTTTCACAGGAAAAACTGTTACAATCTTCAAATAAAATTTTGCGTTCATTAATGCAACAGGTTTTTGAAAAACATTATATAGATCAAGAAACTTTGATCTGTTTGGAAAAAGAAGCATCTGAGGAAGTGCAAAAATGTAAACAACAAAACCTAGATATTTTTGAAAAGTATAAAAAAGAACCATGGACATGGGAAAGAGAGAGATTTGATATGGTGCAATATTTATGCAAAGGAGAAAGCCAAGTTAATTAATATAGAGAAGGCAGCCCCAAAGATATTCGAAGAGCAATACATGCAAAGGCATCCAAATATGGAAAATTTCACAATAAAAAATTATCACAAAGATGGAATGTGGAAAAGAAGATTAGTGAAACAGAAGTTAAATAAATAGAAGTTGAAGTTGATGAATGGATGGGAAATAAAAAAATCACCACTGGGATCACTCCATTGGATCTGCTAGATAGAGACACTGGGAACTAAGGTTGGGTGCAACAATTCCAGGGTAATCCTATGGGCTAGGCTTGTAAAGACTCCAGAGCCATTAGCCTAGTACAGACCTATGAACCTATGAACCTATAAGGACAGTATACATGTATGTCTCTCACACACTGTGTTATACTCTTCCAAGGGCAGTATACATGTATGTCTCTCACACACTGTGTTATACTGTCATGAGACAATTCTTACACTCTATCATGATACAGAAGTTCTGGGAAAGGACAGGATTATATACCTCTCAACTTCTTAGAACAAGAAATCTGGACAAAGCTAAAAATAATGGGGGAGACATTTTTAGATATTATTCATATAAACTTAGAAAGTTGCTAAAATAAAAAGGTTTCTGTTACCATACATTTCCAGAAGGACAAGAAGTCAGAAACTCAACTGTCTGCTGATATTTGTTGAATTCAGGCCTCACTGACTTGACAGAAAAAGAGAAATTTTATGAGGAACAGACCAAACATATGAGGCAAAAATCTGGGCAGTTGAGATTTATGAACAGGAATGACTCTGGGAGCAGGAGTGACAATAACTGCCTGGAGTTCAGATTGTTAAGGATAATATCTAGGTAGATATGTTACTGGATATTTAAAGTACAATACAGAACACCTAGTTATAAAAATATAAGCAAGTAGAAAACTGGTACTTTGTAAGGAACGATGTTGCTGGCTGGGACTCCTTGAAATCAGGAGAAAGGAACTGTGAACTGTAGGCAAGTTCAGCTGAGGTGTGACCATATTTTAACACTTATAACTTGTTTAAAAATATTTTTATTATCATAGGAAGTTACTAGGCTATTGGCCCTGAGGCCCTTACAAGCCTAGCCAAAAATTTAGCCCATGTTCCAACAAGTCAGCACTCTATGCACTGTCCCAGGTGGAATCCCAGGGGGGGTATTTTCTGTTCCCATCCAGTTATCCAGGTTGCGCTTAAAAAGGTTTAATGAGGTACTCTGCTTTACATGGAGAGGGAGTCTATGCCACAAAAGGGGGAGTCTCTGGGACACAAATCTGTCCTGCCAACAAGTCCTAGTGATGTCACAGACCAGGTTGAGGTCTCGCGTGCAGGTTAATCGAGTGGAGCTTGACTTGCGGATATGCAGCAGTCCCATCAGGGCGGGGTATGGCTTTGCTTTGTATGACAGACAGAGGTCACCTATGAGGAGTCTGTAGGAGACTGAGTAGAGACACAGGGCTTTTAGCCTATCTGTGTAGGAAATAAAAGACATTAAACAGATGGGTATTTTCACCTTTAATAGGGCTTGACTTATTTATATATATATATATATATATATATATATATATATATATATATGTACACACACACGCATATGTGTATATATGGATCTATGGAAATCATGACCACAACAAGTTGAAAAAAAAACACTGATAATCTAATGCACACGGTTTGAGATATAACCTCAGACCATGCAAAAGAAAATTGCTGTTTTTATTTACAGAGAGATATCTCCCACAGCCCCTGCTATTTAAATATTCTAACTCTGAGATTACATAATACCAGGGAAAGGGCATATTCTGGAGCAATCTTATACAACTGCTTTGTCAAAAAGTGTCTCGACATAACAGAATTCGACTGTAACCGCAATGTATGTACTTTTATATATATATATATATATATATATATATATATATATATATATATATATATATGTGTGTGTGTGTGTGTGTGTATGCCTTCATTGAAGGTTGGACGTCAAACTGGCACCTCGGCACCGTAAAAGTCTACTGCCAATCATTAGCGGACCGGAGTTCCTTTGTGGCGACCCCTAACCGGGAAAAGCCAAAAGAAGAACAACATTTATATATATATATATATATATATATATATATATATATATATATATATTTTTTTTTTTTATATATATATATATTTATATGGGTCTACTTAATTTATGCGAAAGCTTAAAACATCGAATGCATATGCATCGAACCGAGAAACCATCAAAAAACAATAAAAACGGAACTACACAACAAACATGACATGTAACAGCTGTAGGCGGGGGGCAAGCCCCCCTGCACCACCCACACCCCCCTCTACTTAAATATACCAACTCCGAGATCGCACTATATTGAAGTAAATGGAAATCTCCACCTAAGGAAATTTCCGTTTACAGTTTTCGACAGTTCGCACTTTCGATGCATATGGTTCAATGCATATGCATTCACTGTTTTAAGCTTTTGCATAAATTAAGTAGACCTTATATCTATCTATATATATATATATATATATATATATATATATATATATATATATATATATATATATATATGTATATTATATCACATACATATATCTATTTAAATTAACACTACTTTCACGTGTGTTGTAGAATAACAATTTAATAGAAAAAATGAGCACTGTTTAATTTAAAATACTGCCAAACAGCAAATGATTACTTGTGATCTGCTGGCTAGTAATATCTAGACCTTTTACACACAGCACATGTTTGCTTTATTATTTTTTTTTTTTTTTTTTTTTTAATGCTTACATTTTCACAAGTCTGTACCAGTCATTAAAATTTAATGACATCTACGTGTCCAAGTTCTAGGAATTCATAAAAGTTTAAGCAGAGGTGTTCTAAATTTGTCAGTGGTGTAACTGGACCACATCAGTTCCTTATTTACAAAAAGCATTCTGAAAATTCCACTCATAATTCTTATAAGACAGTCAGTAGCTATGCACCTGTGGCTCTTGGCATTGTTGTCAAACATAAGGATTCATGAATAAATCAATATATTCTACAAGCTAGACAGCCTAAAATGCAAATTTAGAACTTAATGAGATAAAGTGGAGGAGCATGTTAGTTGCTGAGTTCCTCAATGAAAATATTCTTTTAAAGTGCAGTTTAAGCGATTGTTTAGAAACATTTTTTTCTTGTGAATGAAAATCTGCCAATACTTTGTTTCTTGTGTCAGGTAGGATTCATGTGCTATTTTCAGTTGCAGTTTTGACTTCTTAACTACTTGTGCTGTTGTTTTGGTTTTATGTGCTGGCTATTTATAACCAAGCAAAGTACCTAATTACAGGCTCTCCTTGTATTTTAATAAATAAATGCTACAGATTCTAAGCTAAGCATTTACTAAAGTTCTGACAGTGCTTGCTAAGTATTCTCTACCTAAGTATGTGCATTTTAATCAAGGAGGACATTGAAGATGTTAATAACCCTCTGGACAACATTAGTTGTCATTAGCAATCTGTCCTATCAGCCAGATGGAATTACATCACACCTGGTTACAGACTGACTACTATTCAGCTGGACTGTACCAGTCAACTTCTCATGTTTAACTTCAGAAACTTCTGGATTAATACTTTTTTTTCATTTTCAGCATTTACATTTTTACGTAGCATATCGTGCATGTATATGCCTGATCAGGTCCAGCTCTGCACTCATAACATTTTAAACAGTACTGGGCAGATTCAGGAAAATACGTACATATAAACTTTTAAAAGTAAATAAAATAAATAATCACATACACATGGCACAATTTAATGCTATTTTCCAGTACTATGTAAGTGGGTGGGTCTGACCTCAGCTCACAGCGTTTGCAACAAGAACTATCCTTCCAGATTCAAGCATGGATGAAGTAAAAAAAAAAAAAAAGAAGAAGAAATGCTCCTCTTTCATTCGCTTAGGTTTCCTTGTGCTATGCTTACATCTCTCATATAGAGTAATAAATTCACTAAAGCACCCAATCTACAGTTGTTTAATTTTCTAATTTTGCAGAGCAAGGTGGATCTTCAGCATGCTGTCACTGTTAATTTTTATAATAATAGTAATAATAACAAAAGGCAAGAATATCAGGTACAGTGTAAATATAGAATTGAGGATGGTAGAAATTAAGTGAAAAAATAATTATAAAAAGGATTTATTAAACTTCACAGGGACTACCTGTTTTCTTGCATTATGGTAGGCCTCCATACTAAACTGCAAGGACGGACCAAACATCTTAATGGATTCTCATTTTCACATCTGTCCCCTCCCATTCATACCTCCATAGGAAGATAATTATTTCATGTCCTATATACTTGTTTCATCTGGACAATTCCCTTGCCATTCAGCCTACATACAGGAGAGTTCCTTCTCCACTACCTCCAAGCACAGCCTGTGTTTGCAGTCTTCGAGAGCTGGCAGCAGGCTGTCGACATAAATTTGTTGTTGAAGCTAGTGATATGCATCATAGTATCTGTTGATGTTAAAGATTGTTCTGAACGAGTTTGACTTTAATATGTTGTTAAGAGACACACTGAAGGACCACTTAGCCTTTTTGTGTTGGCCATACCATTTAGCTGTCCTTGATTTTGCAGAATGTCTCTGATTTTGTATCATATTTTGCACTGTGCCTCAAAAAATATTTGATTTTGTGGTAAACTTTTGAGGCTTAAATCATGCAGTAATGCAAGTCATTAAAATTTCAGACTTCTTATTGTTCAGAAAATGCATACTGATGCAAAACCTGTCATTTTAACACATTTTAAAGGGAATTATAATAATATTTAAAAATCGTCCCTGATTTTTGAGGGCTTATGCTACATTATTTTTGTTTTTATCTCAAATTCTTGAACAAAGAAGTTAAGAGGTATGCTTCTGGTTCTGTGTTAGACTTTACTGCACAATTTATTCACCTTGTACTACAATCTACCTGGCTGCTACAGTCATACAACATGCCAATAATCTGACATTCACAAAAACTTGATGTGTATGTGCTTGTAATGTGTGTGTGTGTGTGTGTGTGTGTGTGTGTGTGTGTGTGTGTGTGTGTGTGTGTGTGTGTGTGTGTGTGTGTGTGTGTGTGTGTGTGTGTGTGTGTGTGTGTGTGTGTGTGTGTGTGTGTGTGTGTGTGTGTGTCTGTGTGTGTATGTGCATACATGTGTGTGTGTGTGTGTGTGTGTGTGTGTGTGTGTGTGTGTGTGTGTGTGTGTGTGTGTGTGTGTGTGTGTGTGTGTGTGTGTGTGTGTGTGTGTGTGTGTGTGCATACATGTGTGTGTGTGTGTGTGTGTGTGTGTGTGTGTGTGTGTGTGTGTGTGTGTGTGTGTGTGTGTGTGCGTGTGTGCGTGTGCGCATGTGCACGTGTGTGCGCACGTGTGTGTGTATATACTGCCTACAAATAAAATGTAGGTAATACAGAGACATACTGGTATGCTTTACAACTTCTACAGCTAATGCTGGTGAAAAAAATGTTCAACATAGCAGCAGGCTATATCTAAAATATATGAAAATAATAAAGTCATCATTAATTTAACCGTTGCTGCAAAAATGACATATGGATTAGTGGGTTTAGCCAATAAATAATTATTTTAATCGCCAGGGTAGCCACGTATTGTGTTCATTTTGCGTTAATAGTTGTGTCATAGCATTCAAATGGGAAAAAAATCATAAGTAGAATTTAATAGCACATTCTTTTCACTTGAAACACCCATGTGTCCTCACCCCTTGCTTAGTAAAATTGGTTAAAGCTGTTCTTAATGACTGTAAACACCACTGAAGAACATGATTTTAGAGGGCGAGTCCTTCCTTAGGCTAGTTCTTTGAAGAACTTCCTAGATTTAAATCTTGACTAAGCCTTAATGGTAAGTTTAGCCATGTATTGAGTATTCAAGATTAACCAAGGTATTGACTACTGGTGAACCCTTACCTGTGACAGAAAGAGAAATGGAAAAGTCCTGAAGTAGAAGATATATGTTAAAACAGGGATTACAGGTAATGATAGTTACAATCACAGTTAGCCTGGCAGAAAAGAGAGGACAATTCTATGTTAGTCAGAGTGTACAGAAATGAGAATATTCCAAAGTTTCTAAGGGAAAATGATGATCTAGGCTGCTTCTCATGCTTAACAGAAAAGGTAGAACTAACACCAAAAATGTGGTGAGAGATGTGGGTGGGGGTATTCTGAATGGTTAAGACATCACTTGAGAGTACTGTTGAGTGTTGACTAGTTAGTTTACTCCAGTAATCTGGAGATAGTGACTTAGCTGATTGCGAGTTGTGGTAGACCAGTGGATATTAAAGTCTCAGGTAATAAATGAGGTGCATGAGTTTAGATATGGAGCAATAATTATAGTGCCCTTAATTTCTGTTAAAGGAGTGCGGTGGAATGCATATGAGCACCACTTTTACTTTTGAGTAGTTACTACCAGGCATTTTCATAAAACGTAAGAGTTTATACTTGCGTTTGACTGAGATGATAATCATGGATGCTAGGAGCCATGTGGAGAGGAGAAGGAAGCCAGTCCCGGTGTTTTGCCTGATCATAAGGCACTGAAAACCTGAAGGTTTTATTCCAAGAAATACTCAAGAGTGGTAGTTTGGTCAATGACAGCCCAAATATTTAGGATGCAATGTCATATTCAGAGTTCAAAAAGAGGTATGTGTTTGAGAGACTACAAAGGTTAATGATCCAGTAAATAGCTGATGGCTAGCAGAGGTATTGTGAAGAGGAGGGAAGGAATACCAAAACATGACTGAGTAATGTAAAGGAAGGTGAGAAGGAGTAATGTGTGAGTTGTGAAAAGGAGAAAGTGGCACGAGAGGAAGGTGATGTAAGGAAGGGTAGGCTATACAAGAAGTGTTTTTCCTGGGGGGTGTGTAGGTTTAGGAAGGATGAGGTGGGTTAATTCCTGACCCCACTGTGGGAAATAAGGAGATAAGTATCAGTTTCCATTCCAGCAGCAGGAGGACAATGACAGCTGTAGTTTAGGTGATCGGTACACACCTTGTACAGCCTATAAACATGAAAAGAAGGTAGGTAAACACACACATTGTATAGCCTATAAACATTAAAAGAAGGTAGGTAAAGGAAAGTGCTCATGTCTCCTCTCAGATTTAGTTGTGTAAGTCTCTGCAGCATGATGTGCAGGCATGCATACTTCTGCTTTTCCACTGTCACTATACATCCTTCCACATTAATCTAGCTTCCCTTGTATGTGCTCCCAAACTCCACCTACTATTAAGGTTATCTGGCCATCTTGCCCATCCTGCTACTAGTAAGCTCCAGGCTGCTGCTTGCAACCTTGCATACTTATCTGCCCCTGCAGTGCTCTCTGACTATGCAATGGCTTTATCTGATGATGTGTTCCTTTGCTCTGGTACCGCTTTACTTCACTTTTACAGTGTATGCATTCCTTGTTTTCGCTGACATTACTCATACAGAATAAAACAATTCTGAACATGTTATATAATCAAGCTTTACCCTACTTGAATACCAGTCCCTTGAGTCACAAATGCAGAACTATACTTCTTTCTACACATCTTAAAGATGCTATTAAAAATATGAGCATCTTTATGTTTATGTGAGGCATCCACCAAACACAGGCTCACAGGTCAATACTATTATCACTGACCCCAGTGACCCCATCTGAAGAATCTCATATAGACTAAGGTTCAGTCACATAAATGCCTAGATTATCTATGACAAGATAAGTCTACCTCTTGTTGGAACACCACCTCAGGATATAACCCTCAGGATACGATGTGTGTTTATTTGATATGTCAGACTAACGTTGTGCTGTGGTAACTCCCCCTCCAGCTCTCTCTTTACACCCCAGTTCCCTGCCATTATACAACAAGACTATATCCCAATCTGTTGAAGTCAGCTCTGCCTAACACCTAATAAGCCATACCCATAATCCTCCAGATATGTATAAAACTACCAATAAGAACACTTTCTCCTGGTCGACTACCTATAATGGAAGATTTCAATATAGACTTAAAACTGACAAAAGATCCATTCTTTCATTCCTCTGTCTATCATCAGAAGTACTACCAGAACGTATAATGTCACAAAAAATAAAGCACATTGAAGTGGATAGTCTCTTCTGCTCTAGTTCTTGTTTCCTTTTCATATGTACTGTCTGAGTGCTCTTGTGATCTCCAGTCAATTACTGAATGCTGGTCATGTGTGAGATATGACAATGCATGTGGTGGTACAGCGGTTAGCATTGTCACCTCAGAGCAAGAGGTTCTCCAGTTCAATTCTTGGCTGGGGTGCCTTCTGTGCAGAGTCTGCATGTCCTCCTGCATTCCCATAGGTTTTCTTTGATAGTTCCGGTTTCCTCCCACATTCCAAAGATATGCATTTGGAGCATTTCTTCCCAGGTGTTCTCTGATAATGGGCTGTCCCAGTCAGACTTTCCCGGTATTTCCCAGTAAACAAATGTTAAATAAATAAGTAAAATGCACAAGAGCTCAATACCGTCTCTAGAAACATGAAAATATTTCATTACACAAATTTTATTCTGTCCTCAAACAAATCAGTTCATCAGACCTCTAATCCCTTGGCCTCAATTCTGTAGTTAAAGAGTTGAAGAATGCCTTTCTTTCTACATTCAGTAACTACCTCTACCCAAGTGCAAACCAAGCATGTGAACCCAGACTTGGGTTCTTTGTAAACCAGAATGTTAATGACACAGACAGGTTGCGTCTGCAGCTACTGTAATCATGACAAAATTGTTGCTGAGATCTTGTGGTATAAATATTTCTGTGATAAAGTTAAATCCTTGCTAGTAAAAATAGTAATTTGCACTCCAAGCAATATACACACTTCATAATCACAAGCAGTTTTCATACAGCTTCACATGGGCAATACAGTTATCCTTTCCATGAATCTGGTGGCGTAGCAACATTGCTTAGTTTAACTTCCATGTCAGACTAGACAGTTAAAGGCACCTAGGCTTCCTTCAGACACTAATTCCAAACTTTGCTTATCTCTTACCCATCACTTTTGTCTGAAAAACTGCCTACAAAAACTAAACCCCACTTCTCCATCTCCTGATGGCCTCTCTCCTGAATTTCTTATCACTGTACCAGATGTCATACTTGCCATGTAACTATTCTCTTTATTCACTCCATTCAGGCTTCATATGCTTCTCAGGTTTGGAAACAAAATCATTGTGCTGTTCCACAACATGATGTCACCTTTTCTTTACAGTGTTTACAAGCAAAAACTTATCTTTCACAACTTCTAATAATAATAGAAAAATGTCTACAAAGTCCTTTCTAGAATAATTCCACTGCATGCAATATCCTCTTCTCCTGCAGAGTAGGTCAACCTTGGCTGTTCTGAGAGGGCTATTCCTTTACTTTATTCTAAGACATCATCTCGCTGGGTCTGACAGACAGCATTTTCTGTTTTCAGTCTATCCAGTTATCTGTCTAACAATATCAATGAAGCAGAGATACCTGTTTTATTAATTACTACAGCTTCCCCTGGCAGTGAAGTAGAGATATTTGTTTTATTATGTATCACAGCTTCATTTGGCAGTTCCCCAAGGTTGACTACTTGGGATTTCCTCTTAATAACATGGTCTTTCATTGTGCTCCATCAAAAGTCCTCCAGTAAGTTGGTGGTTCTACAATACAATGCACTACCACTAGCCTTTACAATATCAAGAACCATTCAGAAAATTATTTGCCCAAAGATGAAAGCTGTCTGACTGAATTTGGCTTTTATCTTAATACTGTAAGGCAAAAGCTATATTTGTTGGTTCAGATACTAGCATATCACTGAAATCTCCTAAAATATAATTCTTATCTAAGAATGGCAGTCTCCTTCAGATACATACTGTATTTCTTCGTAAATAAGACCTAACCAGAGATTAAGGCCTAGCATGGTTTTCCAGGGTGGTCATGATATAAGCCCTTCCCAAAAAATAAATCCTAGTTAAGATCGTCAATAACACATGACAGACATGTTGAATTATAAAATAATAATATTATTGACACCTGTTGACTGAGGTTATCGTACTCTGCTCATCATTTTCAGACCATTCAGACACCCAACTTCTTCTCTTTGCAGAAAGTCATAAAATTCTTTCTCTGGGAGTCCTCCACAGTTCTTACTGTAACCCCAATCCTCACTCACACTTGACGGTTGAGATCCTTGGCCCATAAACACTGGCAAGTGTACTTTGATTGGCCAAAGAACAGACAGCGCATGTAAAATGTGCGCACTTGATAACGAATGGGTGTGGTTGTGTCTTCTTAACTGTCGCCATTTTGTGTTACTACTCCTGTCTTGTAAGTCTTCAATTAACCACCCCACACAAGATGAGTGCAAAAAGAAAGAGCTATTCCGTCGAGTACAAGAAAAGAATTGTGGAGGACTCCCGGGGAAAGAATCTGATGGCTTTCTGCAAAGAGAAGAAGTTGTATCTCTGAATGGTCTGAAAATGGTGAGCAGCATAAGATAACCTCAGTCAACAGGTGGATGAGGGAAATGCTAAGAAGTGCAAGTGTGGATCAGGTCAGCAACCATTATTTCCTGAGCTGGAAGATATCATCTGTGAATGGATTGCTAACAGGATTGCAAAGGCTTTGGTTGTGCACAGGGCTGATATTCAAGCATTTGCCCTTGCAATGGTACCACAGTTAGAAATATCCCCAGAATAATTCAAAGCATCACAACATTGGCTGGATTGTTTCCTTCAGCGATATGAACTGTCGCTAAGAAGGTCGACAACACTATTCAAGCTGGAAGGTACTGAAGTTATTAAATGTGCACTTGCATTCAAGTCCTTTGTTGATGGCATCAGCTTTTCTAAATACCAACTCTCCAACATGATTGCTATGGATAAAACTGCAGTGTTTATGGGCCAAGGATCTCAAACAACAATTGATCAGAGGGGTGCCTCATCAATCTACATTCTCTCCACTGGTTACGAAAGTGCACATGTTACCTGTATTTTGGCAATTCGTCTAGATGGAAAGAAAACCCCAACTCTAATCATTAGTAAGGGCAAGAAAGATAGGATTGAATGTGTTTCATGCATTTACATTCTTGAAACCGAAAAAGCCCGGTGCACACAAGCAGTTATAAGGAAGTGGGTTGATGTAATGCTGCCATTTGTTTTGTGAGGTGGCGAAAGAGGTCTGCTAGTCTGAGATTCAGCCAGCACTCACCACGCTAAAGACATGAGGAACTTCCTTGCACAGAGAAGAATAGATCAAATAATGATTCCTGTAGGAATGACTGCCTATCTCCAGACTCTTGATATTGCAATAAACAAGCCATTCAAGGACCATTTGCGCATGAAACTCAATGACTTAATTGAAAATAGAATGGAGAGAAATCAGTGTGGAAACTTTGTGAAGCCTGGCCTGCAAGAGGTTGTGACTTGGGTGAAGAATTCATGGAATAAAATCAGTGACAGCTGTGTTGCTAATGCACTATGAGCAGGCTACATGGACAAGCAGTGCTCATTTAAGGAGGGTTCTATTACTAGGCATGACAGATTGGGACCAATGGTTCTACAGGAAATGGAGTCACAAGAAATTCAGGCTGGAATTCGGGGGTTGGAGACTTATGACAATGTTCCAGAAGAAGATGACAGGACTGTGTTTGAATACCTTTTCTGTTAAAAAACTGAGAAACCGGAAGTTGTTGTTTATGGATTTGGATAGCAGGATATAAGCAGTGAAAATGTTTTTAGCTCCTTTAGATTTATATACAAGCCAGGTATATTTTTATCAACCAGAGAAGTTGTGGTCAACAATTAATAAAGAATGGATTGCTTCTGCTTTCAGCTGCCAGCAAGCTCTTGTCAGTTTTTTTACTTTATTGTATTAAGGTAACGTTTCATCATCAAGGGGTAATTACAAAGTAAGGCCACTAGTTCCCAGACTTCATTTTTATGACTTTCCATCATTCTTCTCTTACGGTTTGGGTAAGGAATAAAGAAAGCATCACCACTCAAAAAGTGGCAGTTATTCACCTGTTTTATTACCCTCCTCCAATACACATGTATTGAGATTTTTCTGCACTTTCTGTTAAACATGAAATATTGCACTGTGAAAGCCAAGGTGTAGATATTCAGAAGTTGAAATGTTTGTTGCACTCTTTATGTAGAATTCTCACACAACTTTTAACGCGTTACCTAGAACTGTTGCCCAATAATGGAAATGTACCAAATAAATGTCAATTTGTGTACATGAATAAATGTCAATTTGTGTACATGAATAAATGTCAGTTTTTGTACATGAATAAATGTCAGTTTGTGTACATGAATAAATGTCGATTTGTGTACATGAATAAATGTAAATTTTTGCACATGAATAAATGAATAAATGTAGATTGTTGTACTGGTGGTGGTAAATAAGGTATCCACTGATAATAAGCCGTAATGCGTATTTTGGTGGGGGAAAAAGTATAAGACCCGGTCTTATTTTCAGGGAAATACAATAGCTCCACAAAATGACTACATCTCAGATTGGAATGTGAGGTCATATCTGACCACCTCAATATATCAACTGTTCCTTAAATAAACCAGAAACTTGGACCTATCTACTGAGTGAGACATTTTATCAAATAATCTATTCATATTAATCTCTCAGAGAGTACTTCCAAGTCTCCTCTCTCCTTCTATCATTCTTACAAGCCTCAACTTTGGGCTTTCCTCCAAGCTGCACCACGTTTATAACTGATTTGTTGGGTTGTTACTGGCTATTCCTGGACGACTCATCACTACGAATCACTTATGCTGATAAAATGGCTAGAATTTAATTGAACACTTAACTTTTTTATCTGACCTGATGCCCAACCACAAAACTGATTAAGAATGGTATATTCCATGTTAGGGAAGCTACAGATATGTAGGAAGAGACTAAACAAAAGATAACACAAAAACTGAGAAACCGGAAGTTGTTTATGGATATGGATAGCAGGATATAAGCAGTGAAAATGTTTTTAGCCCCTTTAGATTTATAAACAGGACAGGTATATTTTTATCAACCAGAGGAGAAGTTGTGGACAACAATTACTAAAGAGTTGAATGAATTTATTTGGAAGAAGAAGAAGAAGAAGGATCAAGTGGGATAAGCTGATCCTTCCAACAGAACAAGGTATTTTAGGATTACCTGAATGAATGGGTATTTTAGAGCTACACAGTTATGGCTCATATACATAACAGAAGCAGAAATCTATAATTCAAAGTGAAAAGGGACGAATGTGAAAAAGGAGGAAATTCAAGAAATAAGGAGAGAGTGGGATTTTGGATGCAGATCCTTAAGAAGAATAACTACAACCATACAGAATATTATATTCAGAAGGTAGCAGAAAGTATTCTAAGAACTAAGCCAACACAAGAATGGAGAAAGGAGATCTTGCCGATAGAGATAACTGTAATTAGGGGTGCAGAGAACAGGTAAGAGGGGAGCTTGATTTGAGAAAACTGACAAAAGAACCAAGGTATTGAGTGCAAATATCTAGAGAGGGAAAGGTAATAGAATGGGAAGAGCCCAAGAAAACATCTGGACTGCAAGTTCGAGACAGCATTCCCTATCAGGGATTGATATCAGAGTATAGGCAAGGAGAAAGGGATAGGGGAATTCTGAGTGAAAGACCTGCTCTGGTAGAGTTTTTAGCTGAATCTAGATCAGAAGCTGCTATTAAAAAGAGCTATGTAGTAAGGCATATAAAATATTGCACAATAGCTATAGGAATAGATCAGGGGAGTTTAGAAAAGATTGGGAAGAGAGATTGGATAAGCAATTCAGAAGGAAACAATGGGAAGACATATTTATGGCTCGCAAGTATGCAACAACGGCAAGAAGATTTAGGATTCTTCTGTGGAAGTGTTTGCATACTTACTTTTATACTCCAAGCAAATTCCAAAGATTTTATTTTCCTCAAGTAGGTGACAAATGCTGGAGGTGTGATGGGGAAGGAAGAGGTAACTGGGAACATATGTTTTGGGAATGTAATGAGTTGGCAGACTTCAAAAAATCTCTACAGAGTATTCTGTCAGAAAAATTGGGTGAGCAAATTAACTAAGCAAAATAATTTTTGAGCTGAGATACTATATCTGACTCTTCTACTCTAGACATAGTATGGCCTTGCTAAGTTATATTCTGGTAGTCAATTACTAGAAAATGGAAATCAAAGGCTAAATCAACTGTATTTGGACTAGTGAATATTGTAATAGAGATAAAAGAACTGGAATTTGGATCCTTAGAAAAGGATAGGAGAAAATTACATAGAAAAAGGAAATTGTGGGAACAATACATGCAGAATAATGTGGAGGAGAGAGGTTTAACGGAGGGGAGGAATTACCAACTTATGTAATGTTGGGTTGATGATAGTTATACAAAAGCAACATCATATGTGATGTATAATGTTCATAACTAGGAACATATTAATATGATTTGTTTACTTTTATATAAATGTATGTCTGCCTTTGTCTAAAGTGATAAATCAATAAAGGTGTGAAAAAAAGAATGGCATATTCCACCTAATAATCTAAGGCTGCTAACAGCCTGCAATCTTTAATTCCACTTTCTATACTCCCTATGATGATTCTCTCAGTATCTGTCAATATTAGGATAGTCTAAAGGCTTGGGTTCATATCTTAGAGGCAGTAAGTGTGTTCTTGTCTAAAATTGAGCTTTGGTCATCATATATTTATATTCTGACAGCCAGTATACTGAACAGGCAGATGTGATTTTTCAGGAAGGTCCAGGAAGAAAGACTTCATACACAAAATCAAAACCAAAGTTAAGTATTGATAGAATGCAAAACAGATAGAATGCAGACTGCATGGCAGAAAAATAAATGACAAACTTAAGTACAGTCTCATGACAGTGCTTTAGAAGGTTCATATTAAATGCACTCTTGGGTGTGGGTAATGCTGGATTTACCCACAGTTGTCTTTGATCACTTGGACTTCACCTTTGTGATCAAACCACACCAACTGTGGGTAAACTGTGGGTAAATCCAGCATTACCCAAACTCAGTTATGGGTTATTGCTTAAATATATCAGTTATGTCCTTTGGTTCAAGGTGGATAAAGCCATTTTGGATTAGTTCAGAACACTGCCAGATTATATTTCTTTATTTCTAATATAGTAAAAGACGAATTTATAATTTTTTCTTCCCCTCAGATGTTAGTTTCAGTTTGTGTTTAGCTTTGATCTTCTTTTTTTTTTCAAAACAGGTTTATTGTTTTAACATATAAGAGAAATATCATAACAATTTTATACAAGTAATTAAAAATAGGTATTATTATAATATTCAACAAAACAACTAAAGTATTTACAAAGACATCCACTACAATCAGATCAATTAATTAAACTAAAATACCATGCTATTGAAATTAAAATTTTTTTAACAAATTTTGTAAATTATCCCATACAATAAAATAAGATGTTTTTCTATTTGTTCTAGTCCTAATTGTGTTTATTTCCATATGGCACACTATATTCATAACATTTTTAAATTCATTGAACAAAGGAGGTGTATCTGAAATCCAATTTCTAGTTATTATTTTCCTAGCCACTGCTAGAATAGACCATAACAAGGGAAGCTTAACCTTTTTAACACTTTGAGGTACAGGTGTGTTGAATAATATAAGAGATTTAGAAATAATGAAATTATCTGTAAAAAGAGCCTGCAAAAATTCATTAATTGACTTCCAGTATTCTTTCAATTTTATACAGTCATAAAACATATGAGCCCAGTCAGCATTAATTTCTACATTACATCTCTTACATAGATTATCTTTATTATTTATTTTATTCATCATCAAAGGTGTATAAAAGATCTATGTAAAATTTCCATGTATAAAGTCTCCAGACAATGGAAGACGTAGTTCTATAAGCAGATTCCAATATATATTGTTTATCTTGTTGATTTGGTGGGTCCCCATTAATAGAAGTGAAATAATTCCAGTATGAATCTACACTGTAAAAAGTTTCTTGTCTGATAACTTTATGTATGTATGAAAGTTTACCTTTATCAGAAACTTTATGTTGTAAATTTAATATCAAGTAATCAATCAGTGTTGGAATAGATTCTTTAACAGTTATAGACATTAAATCTATTTTATTAATGAGATGTTGTCTAAAGGTCTGAACCTCTAACCAACAAGTTTCGCTTAGATCAAATTCTTGTTTTAAGAAATCTAGATTTTTAACTTTATTATCAGATATCAACTGATACCAGTACTTTAGATCATTATCTATAGCTAAATGAGTTCCTTCAGAAGTAGATGACAAAAGCATACCCTGAGTATACATTATAAGAAATACAATAAAATTCCATTCCCTATACTTAGGGTGCATGAATATAAAGTTACGATAGCTAATAATAATATTTAATGGGTAACAAACCATATGTTTAGGTGTAATAGGTGAAGTACAAAATTCCTTTAGTAACCATAACATGGAGTTATTTACAATCATATTTTTATGTGTTAAGGAGATTTTCATGAAGTGTATACTAATTAGCTCCCAATAATCTTTCCATTTTGTGACATATGACTGATCTATTAATAAAGTAATAACTTTTACAATAGAAGAGATAGTATATAAATTAAAGTCTGGAAAAGAAATACCCCTTGAGACCAGCTATCAGTATGTTTCTTTAATGCAATCCTAGGTCTATTAGGTGCCCATAAGAAATTTAACATTAGTGTGTTCAGTTTCTTGATAATTATTTTTGTAGGTGTAAGTATTATTGATTGTATTAAGTATAAAATCTTGGGGAATATTATCATTTTAATAATTGTAAGTCTCTCCTCCATAGTAAAAACATATTATTCCAGGTATTAAAAAGATTTTGTATATTAAGAAAACAGGTATTATAATTATTATATATAATAGATTTAATATCTTTAGATAGTATTATACCTAAATAAGTTATCTGACCTGAATTGGGTACATATTTAGTAAAATCACTAATGAGAATATTTTTTCGTGTATATATAGGTAGTATTTTAGTTTTTCTTCATTGAATATTAAACCAGAAATACTTTTAAAATTCATCATGTTATCAAATAGAGACTGTATAGAAGAATTAGATCCTGCTGATGTAATTAGAACATCATCTGCAAAAGTTGAATTTTGGATGTTGTATTTTCATCTATTTCAAAACCCTCTATGTCAGTACTGTTTCTGATCAAATTAGCCCAAGGCTCCATTGCTAAAGTGAATAATAGTGGAGAAAGTGGACATCCTTGTTTTGTACCTTTAAGAATGGGTATTTTTTGTGAAACATATGTTCCTACCTTAATATAAGCCAACGTTCCTTTGTATAAATGTTCAATTAGATTTACAAATGCATCCGAGAAGTTTGTGCACTTCATTAAGGTAAACAGATAGTCCCAACTTACTGAATCAAATGCTGAACTTATATCAAGACTAATAAGTGTTAAATCTTTCTTTTCCTATTTGCAAAATCTATTAATGTTAAAGTTCTTCTTATATTATCAAAAGTATTTCTATTTACAATGAAGCCTGTCTGATCTATATCTATAATGCCGGGAATGATTGTCTTCAATCTATCAGCAAAGATATTCATAAACATTTTATAATCAACATTGAGTAATGAGATGGGCCGATATGAAGAACATCTAGTTGGATCTTTATTAGGTTTTAAAATTGGCAAAATAAATGTATATTGCCAAGATGGGGGTTATTAACTCAGTTTGGGCCAAAATAAAACCTTATGTATTAATGAATATGTATTTTTAGAAAGGATTTTATATATCTCTGGTATAATACCATCATTACCCGGTGCTTTGTTTGATTTAAGCTTATTTATTTGTGTAATAACTTCTGTATATGAAATACTCTTGTCCAATAGTTTAATCTGTTGTTTATTAAGCTTTTATTCATATTTGTGGTTATAAACTCCTTTATTTTATCTTTAGGTTCCATGTTAATATTATTATGGTTAATTTTGTGAAAGTGATTTCTAAATTCATCTAGTATTTCTGGTATACTAGAAACATTCTTCTTTTCCTTAGAGAAAAGATTTCTTTGATATGGTTTTGTTTATTCAACCTTTTTGTTTTATTTTTAAGTCTATGTAAGTATTTGGGGCTTATTGAATAAGACAAAAACTTGTATTTCTCTAAAGTTATTTTAACTTTATGAGTTAAAATTTCTTTGTATTTCTCATTTAGTTGGTTTATTTCTTCAATAACTTTCTTGTCCATAATATTTTCTTTATTATTATGTTTATAAGAGTCTAATTTACTTTGAATATCTAACAATTCCTTATCCCAAGATTTCCTTTTATTATTATACCATCTGATACTTTGTCCATATAGATATGATTTTAAGGCATCCCAAACATAAACAATGGAGACTTCAGGAGTGTTATTTATGTCTAAAAATGTTTTACTTGAAAGTATATATTCTTTATAGTCTTTTAGTTGAGTTAAGTATGCTGGTATCCTTTTGATCTGAACATTATGAGTATTTTTTTATCATGAATTCAAAAACAATTGAATTATGATCAGATATAGGACATGAAATGATTTTGGAATTAATTAAATCTGTTACCATCTGGTT